>NC_052121.1:10461659-10471105 GCF_012273895.1 Zerene cesonia | reverse complement strand
TCTGCGACGAATATTGTATTAATTTATCGAATATCCAAGAATATAACAGAAATGTTTGAGACTTTGCTACTTGTAGAAATGGTAACTCACTTTAGCCAGCAGAAGTGCGAGGGTTTCCAGCACGGCCGCTTTGACGCTAGAATTAAATCTGTCTCCTAGGATCCTAATGAGTGGCCCTGTGATGTGCACCACCGAGGGCTGGAGGGCTTGAGCTGACGTGAGTCGGATCACTTCACCCAGCATGAGGGCGGCGTTCTCTTTGTCTTCAGGCAATCCATTCAGGATAGCTTCTCGGAATAACGGTAGGATTGGTGCAATACCCTAAAATAAAAAAAATACTGTTAATTTTTTTTAGTACTTATGTAATAAATGCTTTTTCCATATATGGGTAGAAAATTTAATTAATTTCTTATTTATTTTACACTAGCTGTGACCCGCGGTTGAAACCGCGTAAGTCCGTATCCCGTAGGAATATCGGTATAAAAAGTGCCTGTGTTATTTCAGTTGCCCAGCTATCTACGAAGCGAATAGTATTATTATTCACCAATAGATGTCAGGAAAAAAAACACGAATAAAACACGAATATGACATTATTTCAGTTGTCCAGCTGTCTACGAAGCAAAATAGTATTACTATTCACCAATAGATGTCAGGGAAAAAAATACACGAATAAAACACGAATATGACATTTTCTAAAAAAAATTCCTAGCTAGATCGATTTATCGCCCTCGAAAACCCCTATATACTAAATTTCATGAAAATCGTTGGAGCCGATTCCGAGATCCCAATTATATATATATATATATATATACAAGAATTGCTCGTTTAAAGGTATAAGATGAGTAAAATATTTAGATGTACCTTAGGCAGGCAGAAGCCGGGCAGCAGTTCGCCCTTGAGATCGGCGGCGGCGTAGCGCACGGCCTGGCGCACGTCGGCCACGTGCGCGAGCTGCCGCTCGGCGTCCAGCGTGCGCGTGAGCGCGGCCAGCGCCTCCCACGCCATCTGCAGCACGTCGCGCTCCTGCTCGGCGAACAGCAGCAGCAGCCCGCGCAGCAGCACGCCCACGTGCGGCGCCAGCTCGGCGCGCGTGTGCGTCACGAACGCGCACAGCAGCGCCGCGCCCGCGCGCCGCTTCTCGCCCGTGTTCGTGCGCACGCACTCCAGCAGCGTGTCGATTATGCTACGGTACACATCGCCATTATTTACTTCATGTTACATCTACTTGAAGACACGACACGAGATTGATGCTACAATATTCGATACTACATCAATCTGCATCGGCAACAACTAACCATCTAACGCCCGCGTCGTCGGTGACGGGCAGCAGCGCGTCGCGGCAGTAGTCGAGCTCGCGCGCCTCGTGCGGCGAGCCGCGCGCCGCCCGCAGCGCGGCCAGCAGCGCGGGCAGCACGCGCGGCAGGTGGCGCGCCAGCGCGTTGCCCGCCGCCGCCGCCAGCGCCGACAGCGCGCGCGTGTCCACCGCGGCGCCGCCCCCGCCGCCCGTCAGCACGGGCACGAGGTAGGGCAGCACCGCGCGCGACTTGATCGCCATTATCTGACCGCACACGCACAAACATTAATCATTATATATATATTTTTGGACATGATTTACGTAATATATATTCAACAGGTTCTCTTATATTTGGATAAAACATTGGTGGAATGGTGGATTGGTGGAGTGGTGGAGTGTGGCGGCGCACCTGTCGGAGGCCGTCGAGCGTGGCGTCCGCCACGGCGGGGTCGGGGTGGTGCAGCGCGTCCAGCATGGGCGGCAGGATGTCGTCGAGCGCCTTGTTGCCGATGGTGGCGTGCAGGCTGTCGAACGTGCGCGCCGCCGCCATGCGCACCTCGGGCAGCTCGTCGCACAGCGCCGTGCGCACTGTGGGCACCTGCCCGACATGCACACACGTTAATAACTGCATCCAAAACGTACTAAGCCTCTCTTTATGTTTAGAATATATACTTTAAAAAAAAAATTCCACCTCCGGCTTCGCCCAAAAAAAGGTTAGATGGAAATGAGATAGATCACAGCGATAAATATGTACCATAAAACTTTCTTTGACATCTTCTCATTTCCTTGACGTCGCAATGGATGCTCCATACGACGTCATAGAAACAAAAATCAAATCAAATCAAATTTTGTCAATTACCACAGCGCTTGTATTTGTTTCTAATTTTTTAAATCGATCTTCAACATTATAGTACCTAGTAACATAAGAGCCACTCACCAGGCCGTCAGCAAAGCTGAGCACAGCGTCTCTGGACGTGGAGGCAAGGATCTCCCCCAGGCCGATGCACACCCCTTGCCGCTGGTCGGCGCGCTCGGAGCGCAGGCCGCGCTCCAGGATCGGGACTATCTCGGGCAGCACGCGCTCTCCTAGCTGCCAGGGGTTACACGATCATTGAGTATTATACAACATTTTTTTAAATAAAACACAAAAAGAACAGAATATACATAGGCAAATGATCATAGGGAGATATCATAGTGGTAATTTAAAAAAAATCCATTCATAAACACTTAAAATATAACATTATTATTCAATAGAATCTAAAATATGTATTAAGTTCCTAATTATAATATTTCTTTAATCGTAAGGTATCAAACAACAAAAAAAAGTATCATAGTTATAATTTTATCCTAAACGATCACTCACCTTCCTGACCAAGTCACCAAGTGTCCTGGCGGCGACCTGCCGCTTATCGTAGCTGGTGGAAGCCAGACAACCCAATAATAAACTGAATAGAGTTGGAAGGATCTCCCGTAGGGTCTTGGGAGTATTTGTCACCACAACCTAAAAAAATAAAATATATTTTTTATCATTGTAATGAATTAAATGCAATTTAAACTTAAAAGCAATTTAAACCATATGCAAGTGAAGGTTCTTTTGAATACTCATAACCATGTGATGGCTCAGTGGTTAGGACCTTGGACTTAAAGCAAAAAGCCGATGGCTCGAAACCGGTCCAGCGTGCCAGAAAAATATTGATTTTTTATTATCTCTGCACATGATCCACATCACCACTGCCAACACACTTTGACAGCGTTGTAGATGAACGCCTGAACCCTTATAGGAAGTCCGACTCCCTGCAGTAGGAACACATATGGGTATGATGATAAACACTCAATAATTACCTTCCATACGTGCAGCGCAGCCTGCCTCACCATGAGCGCCACATCACTTCTGCCCATGTACAATCCGGCCAGCACCCTGTTCCTCCTGTCCGGCCCCAACGCGTTAATAATCGCCTTGTGCGACTGCTCCGTTCCGAAATTGTCATCTTCAGAGGCTGTCTCTGTGCTCATTTTGCCGGAAACTCCGGATATACGGTACAGCAGATCGCCCAGCAACTGGACGGAGCTGTACCGGATCCTCCAGTTGTCGTCGAAGAGGCCGTTTTCTAGCTCTGGCAAGAGCAAAGTGATGGCCGACTCGGCGTACAGGTTGACGATTCTCTGGCCGGCTTTGAGCGCGGTCTCGCGCACGTACTCGTTCTCGTCGGCGAGCGCCTTGAGGATGGGGTTGATGATCTGGCCGATGTAGGGCGTGAACTCGTCGGTGAACGCGCCCGGCATGTAGATGAACATCATGATGTAGCCGTCCTTCACGTGCGGCGCTATGTCCGTGCGCTCTGCCGTCGCTATTATGTCTGCGAGAGATAGTTCATGTGTCATTCTGGTATCTGTGCAATGTATTACCGAAGCAAATCTTTAGATTTAATCGAGTACCCAGTGACTTTATAATATTTCTTTTTAATTTAATTAGTCATTATACAGATGATTGTAAAAAGTGGCTTCTTCCGATTGATTGTAATACACATTGAGACCGAAATACATTGAGCTATACTATAACTACAGTAATTCTACCATTTATTTAATAGCTGAGTAAAAACTTCTAAATGACACAATCATGTGTATGTGTGAACGACAATAATAACAGACGGAAACAAAAAATTTAAGGAGATTATAATGTTTAGATCTTTTATGAATTAATGTTCCACGTAATTCTGACATCATCAAGAACCAAATCATAAAAATATTTGTATGATGTCCTTCGAATCATGGTCGACCATGACCACCCATGATCCTACCTGGCATGATCTTGTGCAGCTTGTGCACGCCGAGGCCGGCGACCACCTCGGAGAGCCCCTGCGCGGCGCCCGAGCGGTCCACGCTGCTGGACTCCGACGTGAGCGTGTGCATCAGCCACGGCAGCAGCTCCTCGAAGCTGCTCTCGCCCATGCCCTTCACCATGGCGCCCAGCGCGCGCGCCGACACCGAGCGGACCTGCGAATATAGCATTAAAAAAATGTTCCTGCAAGACAATTTATTTTTATAAAAATTGAGGTTACTTGTAGGAAATAAATTCGATGGTATTGGCACATTGCACTAAACATGTGTGTGTTTGTGTAGCCTTTTGTACTAATTTCGTGCTTATGATTAATATAATGATGTTTAAAAGAATCAACATTTAAATCGATCCTTGAAAAAATCATCTTATAGAAACCAAGCTGTACCTTAATCGTTGAATGTATAATGACTTAAAACACATAAGACCATATCTTACCTCCGGCACGGGATCCAGCAGCGAGCTCTTGAGGCCCGGTATGATATTGGGCAGGTACGGCATCAGATCCTTCTGGTCGGTGAGCGAGTACATGTTGCCGATGATCTGCGCCGCCATCTTCCTGGTCTCCGTGCTGCGGTCGAGGAAGGCGCGCTGCACCACTGGCATGATAAGCGCCAGCGACGGCGCGTCGATGAAGTGCACGAACTTCGTGTCCAACAGCGTCTGCAGGCACGCGGACGTCTTGTTGGACGGGTCTTGCAACGCTTGCAGCAGCACCGGCACGATCGCTGTTGGGACAGAGATGTTTTAATATAGTTGTAACATAGTTTTAGAGATTATAGTTCTAAAACTCTAACTTCCGTATGTATTTATAGGAGACACAAATTTACATGTCTTGGTATCAACATTATTTTCACATTACAAAGATGTCAAAAGGCTTGACGTCATTAAAGTACCTCTTGGAAAGAAAATAAAGTCTTATCTATATCTCAAACTTTTCTCCTACAATGTGCATATAACACACTAACACATTAACACATAAATGTCAAATGCAGCCAGCTATTATGTTGCTACACGCACCTTGTATCTCGGGGTTGCGTATGACGGAGCCGATGACCTTGAGCGCCTCGGCGGCGGCGTGCTGCACGCGCATGTGCGAGTCGCTCAGCACCTCGATGAGCTTGGGCACGATGGACGGCAGGCACGACGACAGCTGCTTCGGCGCGCAGTACGCCATCGCGCCCAGCAGCTCGATCGACCCTGGGGACGCACGTGGGATTCACTAATTAGGTTAAACTATGAGTCCATGATTACAATCTGAAAATGATTGCTATTCCCATTTTATACAGACTTTATAATCTAGTAAACTACTTTGATGTATGGAAAATTCCCACATCGTCGTATATAATACAAAAAAAAAGAGTATGAGTTTGCACAAAGGATTTATAAAAAAATTACTTTCAGCTGCAGCAGCATTTCAAAATTTAAGGTTATGTAAGGGAATAAAATGTATCAAATTTCCTATCACTTTATTTATACACAGTTCTTTCCCACAAATTTGTAAAAAAAGCGTTTGCCGAAAATCTGTCACACACTTAACCCCAACATAGGTGTAGGGAAACCGACCGGCCTTGGTGCGCCAGTTGTCGTCGTGCAGCGCCTGCAGCAGCGCGGGCAGCACCAGCTTGACGCCGTGCGCGGACAGCTTGCTCATGATCAGCTTGGCCGTGTCGTCGGCCGCCGCGCGCACGTACTGCGAGCTGTCGCCGAAGCACAGCAGTAGGTACGGCAGCACGTGCACGATGTACGGCTCGAACAGCCGCCCCAGCTTGTAGCAGAGCATCTCGAAGCCGAATAACGCACCTGGAGGACGGGTTTACAGTTAATATAGTTAGCCACGTATAGTTGTAGTTTTCTATATTCACTATGTTGGTGTTTTTGTAAGTAATTGAACTCATAAAATCCAGCTCGAAGGACCAATCGATTGCAACAAAAAAAAAAAAATTAAGAAGCTAGTTAAAACAATAATGTTGCCAAATTAAATTGCAATATCTTTAAATAATCACAATAAGAACTTACCCTCACGGTACTTGTAGTTCTTCTTCTCTTGGATAGCTTCAGTGAGCTTTCCCATAACGTCGAGTTGTTTCAGCGACAATATTCCCAATCCCTTGATAATACCAGCTATGCCGTACGCGGCGCCCTAGAATGAATAGTCAGATGGTAAATTTATAAAGAATTAGCTCAACTTATTTAGCAGGGCATTGCTTTTAGTTCTATAAAAATTATTCAAAATGCCACACAACAATGTTGAATAAAAATTGATATGAAAAATTTTAGTTTATTACCCAGATAAGCTTCTGATTTTGAATCTAAGCGTGATATCTTTTAAAATTTGTTTTTACTCACTTTCCTGTCACCATATTTCTCAGCCGTTAACAATTGCTTCATGAGCTTGTTCATTATCGTAGGTATTTCCCCCTCCAACGCTGGTGACGTCACCAAGTGAGGAAGGCAGTTGCTAACTGCTTCTTGTACCTGTCATGTATAACAACAATAATTTGAAGAAAGGTGCCAATGTTTATCAACCAACATTGTATTATTTTTAATAATATATCTGGATAGTAATAGTTTTAACGACAATCTATCTTATCTTATATTCTAAATAAGTGTGTATGAAGGTATCAGATGCATGTTAATTTAAGAAAACTATGATTATAGCTTCTGTTATTTCATTTAACTCGTACTGCAACATATCATATCTCTAGAACTCTAGTACTATTTTATTGAATCATGTCTAACCTGTTGACTGGGAGTGGACAGGGCAGCGACGAGCCTCAGCGTGATGGGCTTGACTCTCGCATCCGTCGGCTCCAAATGCCTGGCCAGCGATCCCACCAACAGTACAACGCTCTGGCGCACCGCGTCGTAGCCACCAGACTTGGGTGCATTATCCAGAAACTTCTCGAACACCGGCAGCTGCGTGCTTATGGTCTCCTTTCCGTGCAGCTCCACCACCGCCATCGCGGCGTTGAGCATGTCGGCGCGAACGATTTCGTTCCTGTCGCCGAGGGACTTCTGCACAAAGAAGCTCATTGCGTCGGGGACCACGTCGGCGCGAAGGCAGGGAGCGAGCGCGCGCAGGGCGAGGGCCACGCCCCGCCGGCTGCCCCAGTTGTCCACCGCCGCTTCTGTCTCGTGCCCGAATTGGTCCAATTTCGCTGGGATTAGCTGTTACACAAAATAATTTAATTTTAAGTAAACTTTTTTCACAATACGTTAAAACGAAGGTATATATTAATATTGGGATTGCCCAATTAGTACTGTAATATGTCAGTTTTGTTACTTTTTATCTTGACCAAAAACACGAATGCAACACTATCGTTGACAAGTGTAAGTGTAGCGGTGTGTGTGCGTGTGTGTGCGTTTGCGTATGTAAAGGGAGGGGGCGCGCTCACGGGCAGCTTGTCGTCGTAGACGTGGTGCAGGCGCTGCAGCAGCTGCGCGGCGGCGGCGGCGGGGCGCGCGGCGCGCGGCACGAGCGCGGCCAGCGCGGCGGCGGCGGCGCGCTGCACCGGCTCCGACGGGTGCTGGATCTCGTCTAGCAGCACGCTCATCGCCTCCAGCTCGCCGTGCCGCACCAGCGCCTCCGCCGCCGGCAGCCGCTCCCACAGCTCCTCCGCTAGCTTCCTGCGATATTAACAATCGTAGATTATACAGATCAGCTATCACTGCAATGTATCAGTCCAAAACGAAAAAATATAATATGCTAGTTTCCGCATTTTAACATTTCCACAAAAGAAAAAAACGATTTATTAAATACTATCCGTTCGCCCCGGCTTCGGCCCGTGGTAAATATTCAGAGGATGACACTCAGTGAAGATGCAGCTTTCTAATGGTGGAACAATTTTTGAAATCTTAGATAATGAATACAGCACAACGAAACATACTTGTTATCTTCGGATATGTCGAATATGGCAATATACAGTCTTTTGGTGAGTTCGAGGGCGAAGTCCTCGTCTTCAAAGAATGGCGGCAAGCGGTCGGACACGCAACCCAACGCACGTAAGCCCGCGTCACGAACCACCTACAATTATTTAATTAAAAATACATTTGTAACGTTACAAAACAGATTAATAAGAACGAAACACATAATGTTGAGGAGACGTCACCTCGGCGGGGCTCTGCAGGGCGGCGAGCAGGCAGACGACGTCGTCGCGCGAGAGCGGCGCCCGCGCAGCGCACCGCGCCGTCTCCAGCAGCGCCACCGTGCACGCCGCCGCCACGCGCCCGCTGCTCGACCCTGCGCCGCAAGCACACTGCTCACACTATTTCTTATCATACATATCATAATTACATGCTATTTGAAATTTAGTACGGGGCTTGTAGGCCAGAACTTAGCCATATAAGACTAAGTTCTTTCTGGGTAGTATGCAAGGCTGTAGCTGGAAAACTATGTGTAAAAACTTCCGATCTGCTATCAATTCGCACGAATTTCGAAAAAGAAAAAAGCTATAATCTAAAAATTAAAAAAAGCTGACGAAAAATTTCTCATCATAATTCAATGTCCTCCTCTCACCAATGAGATCAATGAGCAGCCGGAACATCTGGTCGATGGGGAAGAGCGTGGGGTACAGCAAGTCCTGCGCGGCGTCGCCGTCGCCGGCGGTGTCGCCGCGCAGCGACGCGTGCTGCGTGATCACCGACAGACCGTTCACCACCATCGACTCGTTTGTGCGCGCCGCTGTGCAGGTCAACCCTGGAAAAGGCGATCGATATTGAATCATATAACGTTTAAGTCTCGTCTGAATTTGGAGAGCTGTTTGAAGCTTTTCTAAAACTTTTTGTTGCATGTGCATAATTCTAGAACTTTTTACTTCATACTTTTCTGGATTCTCCCTTGCACAAAATTGTAGGGATGAAGCTTTTCTGAAGTACTTTTGTCACAAGTTTACTTAAAAATCAAAATCAACTGTCAATCACATTTGAAAACATCTATAGCAATTTTAAAAAGGATAGCCCGGAAAGAAAAACCTTTGATTATATCAAAAGAAGGTTAGACGTGTTAGACAGACACTGGCATGAGTATCAGGAAAATCACAATGTTTTAAGTACCATCGAGATCATAAGATCTCATAGTTATTTTCAAAATAATGAGTTTGAGTTAGCGCAAGATAGATATAAATATATCAGGGGAGTAATTTCTAACTATAACCAAGGCAAAGAGGAAAGGCCCAAGACACCATTATTGCAGCCCGCTAAACCTCTTGGTGTCCCAAGCACGTCTCAAGTTCAATTTTCGAAGGTACTTACTGATCAGGAAATAAGTAGTAAAACCGACGAAATGATTCGTAGGCAGGTTAGTTATTTTAAAGC
>NC_052121.1:10380150-10460659 GCF_012273895.1 Zerene cesonia | reverse complement strand
GCCCGCCTGCACCGCGCCCGCCAGCCGCACCGCCGCCACCACCCGCGCGTTCAGCTGCACACGCCAACGGTTGCGATGTCTCACAAAATATCGATACGCTAACATATATTTGGTATGTGGAAAACAAATCTATCTGAATGAAAATAAAATGATCTATCTAAATATATAAATCCAATTGTTATAATTTATACACTGTGTTTGTGGAGGTAACATAAGGCTGGCAGGCTGCTAATTAAAAACATATAACATGACTACATAAGAAAAGATCCGTTTCTTTATTTTTAGAAAAATTTAATATAAATGACCTCATTCCACGCATACGACTTTTTACAATAAGATTTTTTTTTAAACAGAAGAATTCCATAAAAATGTCAATACTTAGAAAAATTAAAACAAAACAAAGAAATAAACACTCACCGCAGTGAGCCTCTCTCTGACCGCCGCCTCTTTCGCCATTTGCACCTTGATAGCTTCCTTCTGCTTAGCGCTGAGCGGCACCTGAAAGACGCGAGAGCTAATTTATGCACTAATATTGGCACGGTCCAGGTGTCGCAGCAAGTGGAACAGTACCTCCTTCACTTTGCCCTCCTTGCGCCGCTTCTCCTCGATCTCCCGGCGCAACTGCAGCTCTTCGAGTTGCTCCTTGTAGCTGTACGCTTTGCTCTCGCGCTTCAGGTTCATTTCTTTGCTGTCTTCGTTGCTGCAATGTAAAGGGTGAGTTTAAATGAGAATTTTTTAAAGCTTATGTTAAAAATTGCTGGCTGTGAGTGTATATATGACTTTCTCGTACAATTTATTTATAATAAAGATTTACATAATTTACAGTTAGAAAATTTACTACTTATCAAAGTAAAGAAAATGAGTTAGATTACTTTTCGCATTTCTTACGGTTTGGTTTGTATTTTTTGTTTATTTAACTTAATAATGTTTTTAAAATATCCATACCCTGGCACCACGCTCTTATCATACAGGTCAGTGGGCGGCGTGAGGTATGTGAAGTATTCGTCCCTGGTGACCCTCAGCAGCGCAGGGTCAGCGAGCGTGGTCAGCGCCGCCGACAGCGCCGCACTGGCCAGCGCCGGCCCGCACCAGCAAAGTGTGGACACCACGTTGGACATCGTCTGCAAAGTCACCATGAGTTAGGGGAATTTTTGGACTAGACAGGGTGGTCACACCGTTAAAAAAAATGAACTTGGACTACGTGAATGAAGAATAGAGGTGTTTTATGGAACATTGGTGACCATAACTATGACTGTATGGAAATTGTGGTAAACATTGAATTTTTTTTCGAAAGCAATGAATTACTACAGATTACAAAAGATTGTTCTTCGCCGCATCTGTCTGTCTGTTTTCAATAAATTCCTTTTTTATTGTTTTGAATTTTTTAAGTTATATCTCAAATAGTTATTTTAAAAATTCCACCAACCTCAGTGGGCACGTATCCATTGATGTACGTGTTCTTCAAGTTGTTGGAGTAAACGGCGACCAACTTCCTGGGCTCCAGCCGGAGGTAGCCCACCAGCTTGATCCAGGCGCGCTTGCTGAGCGCCGCCGCCAGCGGCTGGTGGCAGCTCGGCAGCGCGTCTATTGCCAGCTTTTCGGCGTCTTCGGGCGGATATTCTGCGATATTACATTAATAATAAAAAACATAATCTGTAAGTTTGTGTATCTATCTATATAATGCAATATATTCTTCATGGGAAAAAATAATTTGAACTTAATTGGAATTGATTTCTCCAAAGTATATATATCATCACTCACCTCTATATGAACACAAGGATTGAACACAGTCCAATATCATCTTCCCCGTCACTTCCCCCTTCTCTTCGGGCGGCGTCTTTTCCTTCACGTTGAATATCTTGCCATCCTCGAGCACTTCATTCAATTTCAGCACTAAATATCTGGCCATTAAAGCTCTGTCTTCTGAAGCAAGCAGTTCCTTTACCTCTTGCAAGGCCACTGAACGAACTGCCTTCACGGGCGACAATAGGACGTGGATGAAAGCCTTGTAGACCGGGGAGTTCCTATCGCTGGCAACAATTTGGTAGTTTTCCAACACTGTTCTGCATAGCAACACCACCTGTATTAGGACTATAAAGGGGTAAATGTTATAGTGCTACCTTAGAGCAAGTTTTATCAAGGAAATTTTTGTGGGTAATGAATGAAAGTCAGGAATAGAAAAGCTCTACATTCATTTATTATTTAGCTGAAGTTTTTATGAAAAAAAAAAAGATCTGGTAAATGTATCTACTATTGCTCTTAGGTATTTTTTTTTTTTTTTTTGTCATAGCGGGCAGCTGAGCTGGTGGTTCGCCTGATGGTAAGCGATCACCACCGCCCATAAACATTCGCAAAGGTAGTACCTCTGTGAATGCGCTGCCCGCTTTTATGGGGTAAGGGAAAAGGAAAGGATTAACGACTGGAAAGAAGGAATGGACTAGGACGGGTGAGGAAAAGGAAACGGGCCTCCGGCTCCCCCACTCACCGTACGAAACACAGTGGCATGCCACTATTTCACGCCGGTTTTCTGTGGGGGTGTGGTACTTCCCCGGTACGAGCTGGCCCAATTCGTGCCGAAGCGTGCTCGACTCCCACAATAGGTATGCGAAAGCTTATAAAAAAGGATCAACAAAATCGGTTCACTTAGTTAAACAGAGCTTTTGGGTGATTAAAAATACCAAAGGCAATTTGATGATTTCCCCTTTTTTGAAGTCGGTTGAAAAGAGCTCAATCCGAAACAATACAAATTATGCATATTTATTGCTATGAAAATTAATTTTTATATTATTCTTTTAATCATTAGCCCTAGGTTAGGTTAGAGCATTTTTTGTCAGTCAGTCGTATTTTGAAATTAGTGAACATGTGTGTCTGTGTGTGAGAGATAGTATGTGTGTTGTACGCGCGTGCGTGTGTGCGTGCATATGCATATAAAGTGCATAAGTGTGTGTTACCGTCGTCGTGCGCGGCGGCGAGCAGGCGCTCGTGCAGCAGCACGTGCTTGTCGGGGTGCGCGAGCGCGTGCCACACGGCGCCGCGCGACGGCAGCTCGCGTGCCGTGTCTAGCTTCACCAGCGTCACCATTGCGCACACGCCCTCGCTCACTATTTGGTGCTGCGTATTACATATATTGAAATTATCAATAACACTTGTTTAATAAAATTATTAATTAACGAGCAACATCTTAAAAGCATAATACACTATATAGCAGAGAAAGAAAAAATTCAATGTAAATAATTTTAGTATTAAAGCTTTTTATATTGACCCTACAAATAAACATATACATAAGAAAATATTTCTTTTTGTATCTTGTTGTTTGTTGTATTTGTTATATATTGTTCTCTAAATTTAATGAAAAATAACTTAAAAACTCAAACATTTATTTATATTTTTGTCCAAACACTTTTCACTACAACCCACATCCACACAGAACAGTCCTGTTTCCCAACTCCATATTAATTAAAGGCAAGGTAACCTGCAGCGGCTGCTGCAGCGCCTTCTCGACGGCGGCGAGCAGCGTGGGGCGCAGCTGGTCGGCGTGCGGCGGGGCCGCGCCGCCGCGCACCACCAGCCGCGACACCAGCGACGCGTACGCGATGCGCACCGCCTGACTCGTGTTCTTGCTCGATAAATTTTTCTGTAACCATATTTGGGCCGAGTAATAAATTTCCTTTGGAAACGTATCTTTTTTTTTTTTATGTCATAGCGGGCAGCTGAGCTGGTGGTTTGCCTGATGGTAAGCGATCACCACCGCCCATAAACATTCGCAAAGGTACCTCTGTGAATGCGCTGCCCGCTTTTATGGGGTAAGGGAAAAGGAAAGGATTAACGACTGGAAAGAAGGAATGGACTAGGACGGGTGAGGAAAAGGAAACGGGCCTCCGGCTCCCCCACTCACCGTACGAAACACAGTGGCATGCCACTATTTCACGCCGGTTTTCTGTGGGGGTGTGGTACTTCCCCGGTGCGAGCTGGCCCAATTCGTGCCGAAGCGTGCTCGACTCCCACAATAAACAAGTATCTCTTTTATTAAATTTTTTTATTTATTTTAAATACTATACGCATTAAAAGCAAATAAGTGCAACATTAAAAATATAAAATGAAACATGCTTAGATATAATTAATCAACCAACATTTTGCATTTAAATTGGATAAAGCCTAATAAAAGTTATGACAGCTTTGTGAATGCTCATGGGCGGTGACGATCGCTTCGTCAGGTGCTTGGTTAGTCGAACTTTTATAAAAAAAAACGTTTCTATTATATAGTATTTTCTTGTGTTTGATTTTACGTGAGTATTATACATTTAGAAATTAAACACTTTTAAACGGATTTTAAACGCGATTTATTAATTATATTATTAATGTTACATATATAAAGTCGGGTTAAATAATATGATGAATAAATTTTTAAATTGTTTACTATAATTTTATTTGACTGTGTTTGTGTACTAACAAATAAAGTGCAGCACACACCTTGTAGATGTCGAGCGCGGCGGGCGGCAGCGGCGCGGCGCGGCGCAGCGCCCAGCGCAGCAGCGCGTCGAGCGCGGCGCAGAGCGTGCGCTCGTGCGACTCGGCCTCCACCACGCGCGCCACCTGCGCCGCCGCCTCCTCGAACACCGCGCCGTACTCCTCCGCGCCCACCGCCACCTCGCTCAGCGTGCCCGCCGCCTGCGCGCGCGCACCACACACCAACATTGTATTATGTAAAAGTCACATATCCTTCATCAGTAACACACTTACGAAGCAGCCAATTTATGGTTGTTCTATATAAATCCTTAGTTGAAGAATTATCCTGACTACCACCTTGTATTTTTCATAAGCACATATTTATCGAGATAAAATACATTAAATTTCTAGTCTAGAACCTAAAAGATAATTTAGTACCAAGTAGGGAAACTCATCATTATGAAAAAATTGCACAATTTTTTTGCAAATCAACCTGAGAAGTTATGCAGAACATGAAAATAAAAACATAAAAATAGTGGAATAATGATGAAAAATGGAATACCTACATTGAGCACAGCAATCTTGTCCTCGCTGGAGGTGAGCTTGCCGCTGGCGCCGTGGTACTCCGCGAAGGCCGCCTTGAGCAGCGTGAGCGCGGGCGCGCGCGCCGAGCAGCGCCGCGCCACCAGCTCCAGCGCGCGCACGCACGCCGCGCGCGTCCACGCGTCGCGCGAGTGCGTGTTCACTGTCGCAATTATGCATTTATATAAATTAATCACTTTTCAACAGATACATGCTAGCATTTACATGCTATTCAATTCCTCTCCCACATTTCGATTTATGTTGTGTTTAATTTAATTATAAACTTTTAATTCTCACATATTATATCGATCATAAATTATATAGTCAGTAATTTGTATTTGCAATGTAAGTATGTATGAAAACAGATGGAAAGTGAGAAGGAAATACAATTTCAGAATCAAAGTACAATTTTCATAATATCTAAGTAAACCTTAATAAAATAAAGATTCACAGTGTTGATCTTTAGATCAAAGTATGTTACTGAATGTTACATACCAATTAAACTTTTTCCTATGTCAACTGCCAAATCATCTAATTGTATGTTTAGATTATCAACAACTTCTCCAACTGCTTCGATGATTGTCTCTGGACTCCTCAACATGGCTTTGTGTAATGCTGGCAGGAGAGTTTCTTGGACGTCACTGAGTTGCAGCAGGTGCAAAAGGTCAGAACAGCTACGTATGAAGTTAGGATTTGGGCGGATTTTTACACTGATGAGGCTCTTTATAAAGCTTTCCAACATTTTTGCCTGTAAAAGAAAACCTATATATTTTGGCTATCCATTAAAGAAAATCTCAATGAGATTATATAAATGATAAATTTAGCTCTGTAAACAAAATTGTTTACTGTAATCAAATCTAATTTTTTTTACTTTTATAATTTAAATTATATACAATGTTATTATGGCAGCTTTAAAAACATACATAGTTATATAAATATTGCTGGAATGTCTGCATCTTTCATACCTTATGCTTTATAATTATATCTTCCTTGCCTATTTGTTTAGTGTGTCTACATAATGCTGAAAATGAGACACATATCTGTGGCCCCGAGTCGGGGGCTTGTGACAGGAGGACCTCAATCCATTTTTCTAATTTTTCTACACCAATGCCACTCCATGCTGTGTGTAACTGAAATAATGAGTGGTATCAATATTAGCACTGTCTTAGACAATTTTTTTAAACAACTACATACCACCAATACAACCAATACATTTTTATATGTGGGAGTTGAGCATACTTCAGAAAAATTGTGCCAGCTCACATTGGGGAAGTACCAGAAAATACCAGTGTAAAATATAAGCATGCCAATGTATTTTGTACAGTAAGTGGGGGAGCCAGAGACCTATTTGTGGGTTCAGAATAAACATAATTGTCTTATATTTACCATAGAATATGCATTTTCATTCTTCCTTTTGTCCCCATACGCAGTTACAACAGCTAGCAAATTAGCCTGGCATAGTACAAGAGGAGTAAAATCCACACCATCTTCTGCACTTTTTAAGCCATTTTCCACTAAAACTGTAGACCATCGTAAAGCATATAGTCCACTCTGGCTTATATTTTTTCTAAAAAATTATAAATTATTTTTATCATACTGGTAAGAGTAGCATATGAAATTTATTGTATGTATGGCAGTTGATGTATACAAGCAATAAAACCTGAGCCTGTCTGCTTTGCTCTCTAAAGCCTCCAGCAACACAACAACATCTCGAGGACTAAGGATAGTAAAAGTGGTCTGATCCTTGTATCGCTATCACACAAATACATGCACGATCAAGTTGTTGAGCTAGGCGTATATTGTTAAGTTATTAAAGGCAATGCATGCATATTAAAATACTTACGATGTTGCTGTATTTCTTAATTGTTCTGAAATTTCTACTAAAACTGGTACAAAATTTTTAAATGTCCACTCCCGATGGTTAGTAGCGAGATAGGCTAGTAATCCTTTGACATATGATTGAGATGTAGAGTCTCTATATCGATGTAACGTCAAAGTTAACACTCTGCATACAAAACGGACTGCAGGTTCTGTAATTCCTGCAAAAAAGAAGAAAGAACAATTATAGGTTATTAAATGATACATTAATTATTCATAGAAAGATAAAAATATAGCCCTTACATTTAATGTATTTTGAAGCACAATGTTTTAATGTATCAATTTATTTCCAAACCGGTAATTTATTCTATAATTTAGAAGGATTTTACTAGAATGTTACAGGATCAATAAATTAAGACTTTGTTTTGTAAGGTCTCAAACAACTTATTTACCAAGTTTATTCATATAAATTGCTTACTGGTATGTAGTATTTTTAAAACCCTTTACCTGGTGTGGAGAGAACATCCTGAATTTCTTCAATTACTTCACGCCGCTCCTTCAGACTTGAAGTCTGAATTCTAAAAGGAACATCCTTTAATTTTTTTAAAACCTGTAAATAATAGTTACCATGAGACACCGTATAAAATGCAGTTAACACGAGATTTTATTTGGGTACTCTAAATACCTCTGTATCTGCCATATTTTACAAGCATTCAGAATTAATTTCATAAAAAAGCACACGTCTTGGAAAATCATACATGTAAAAGAATTTGACAGATCGTTGACAATTCGTACCTACCGATTGATCTACCATAAAGTATGTATAATCTGTCATCTGTACTACGTCTGTAGTTTATACTTTATCAACATAGTATAAAACTAAGTCGCTTTATCTATCCCTATGACCCTATGTCCCTATGTATGCTTGAATCTTCAGAACTACGCAACGGATTTTGATAGGGTTTTTTTAATAGATAGAGTGATTCAAGAGGAAGGTTATTATGTATGATAACATCTATTAAACTACTCCGTATTTCTGCGAAGCCGAGGGAAAAGGTAGTTACAAAATAAAATGTTAGGTACCTATTAGGTTTTCATGAATAAATACAATCTACGGTAAATATTTAATTGATTACCGTTATACCTACTTTATTGTAATCGTGAAACTGATTCTACTACAGCTCTAACACAGTTCCTTCAAAATTCTACGCACATATATAATAATTTAAATGTAAAGGTCGTGATTGAGATATTCATATATTTTATAATCAAAAAAAAAAATTATGTATTGTGTGTAATAATATTAATTGCTATGTTAATTTAAAATGTACTTACTATTTTGATAGCAGGGAAGGGTTGCAGGCCTACGATACAAAATGTCTTAGTGTAGGTTTGCAGTTCATATTAAATTTTTTATGTAATAAAAAGAAAATATAGCTTTCATTTTATTTTGTGTTACTTTGTGTTGATTTGTATGAATTTGTACAATTGTTAAAACGTCAATGTCACATCTTTGTTTTTATATCAAACTGACATGCTTTTAAATATTTTCACGATATTTACCTACACTAATTTTTATTTTAAGTGTTAAAGTGTGATATTATAATTATGTCTTCGACAAGACAAAGTGAACTATCCGATTTGAAATCATATATAAAAGATGTGGACAACGAAATAACTTTGATATTACAAAGCTTACAGTGGAATCGAAGCACTCTTATTTCGGTATTCAATTGAATAAAATTTTACAATATAATATAATGTAGTACGCTGTGTCGGTTTTATTGTTATCAAATATAAATAATCCTTATATAATTCCAGGGAAAACCTTCCGTTGCTTGTGCATTTGATATGACACACAAAGTACCACCTGAAAATAAAGCAACACATGAAGAGAAGTGCTGGCTGAAAAAACAGGGTTATAATGCTCAAGATAAAATGTTGCCTGACCCACTGGACCCAAATGCTAATACTGTAGTGAAACTGGGTATGATATGTTTCTTTTGAATTGGAATAATATTCATGATGTTAATATTAGATGTTCATTTACAAAAACTGGTATCTTCTTAATTTTAAAATCATCCTTTTTTATTTCCAATCTACTCCTGAAATACAATTCTTTCAGGTCCTGATGATATTAAACTCATTATAGAAACTGCTTCAAATAATAATCCAAACTTCAAAAAAGGTAACTTGGATACTTGTAGTTTTTTTATATGTTTATATGTTTTTTTTTATGTATTTATGAACTTAAATTATAATTGATACCTTTTTTACAGTGTTGATATCCTGTTATTCAGTCAATACCAATCTTATTGTATCCTTTGTACTTCAAACTTTGAAAAATGTGTAGAATGTTTGTATTGCAAACATGCATATATGACTATTAGTTAGGGACTTACTTGAAATATTCAGAAACATTAGTTTCTTCCCTTAATAGTGATCCTTCAGCACATATGTCATGGCTACCTCCACTTTACTGACTCACAGAGAAAAATGTCATTGATTTTTTTCTTTACTTAATATTTATGTTTTGCATACATGACTTATGTTGATAAAGTAGTGAAATGTATTTTTTGTTTATTTAGTTTATAAATAATTTGGATTTATTAGAAAATAAAAGTACTAGTTTAAAACATTATTGCACTATTGCATGATTTCCTTAAACACAAAAGGCAATGGATGGAGTGCCCCTGCTCCTCTCACTCTGGAGCGAGCCCAGACAACTTACACCATGGATGAGAGGCGTGCTATCTATGATGCTGTTGTTGCATCAGTGCCAGCCTGCCATGATCTCTCCGATCTAGCACTGTTTGAGTAAGAACTTTCTTATCTCCTTGAATATGTCTGTCAATAATTGCTCTACAATTAATTTATTATTAAATTTTATTTACATACTACTTAATTTTAATAACACTTCATCAGGGTCAGTAAAGTAAACTCAGGAAAAAAGAGATAGACGTGGAAAATTCAATTCTATGAGTAATAAACTTCGAGTAAATCGAAATATCTTTTTGGCTTTGTGTTAGAAGCTTATACATATATATTTCCACTGACTAAATAAAAATGGCATACAGGTCACGATGGCAAAAGCAGCAAGTGTGCTCTATGTCGAACAATAAATTAAAGTGTTGAAAGATCTCATATAGAATCATCCATTTATTTAATTATTAACTGATCAAACAAAAATGGTAATTTCAGTGTCAGTGCCGTAAAATCGGAAGACATAAAAAGATCTCGTACAGAGATTCTTGCGGAGTTACGTGATATGAAGCGACGTCGCACCAAGTATCGGGTCGCAGCCAAAACGAAAAATTACTCTGATGTCCTCAGAGATGTTATTAGGACACAGGTTATAGATTATTTATTTTGAATTAGACTTTAACTAAAAATACAATGGTTATTTTTTATACGATCAATTAATATTACAGATGGAGATGTTTACTGATACACAAACAGGTGGGTATAATTCTGACGTGCATTCAAATGTACGTTCAGAATCAACACGGAGAAATGATGACTGTTCCAACATTCAAATAAAACGGGAGAGAAGTACTTCAATGGAAAGAGATGACAATGATGGTAGAAATGGAAATAGAAGAAAAGATTATCCCGAATATAGAAATGACTCCAGAGATTCAAGATCGTCTAATAAGCATCATAAAAGAAAACGAAGTAAAAGCAGAGATATTTATGAATATAGTAGACCTAGTTCTTCCAATGACTGTGATAGGAAAAAACGTGACAGGAAACAAAAAGATGACCACAGAAAGGACAGAACATCTAGAAGAGAATGTGATGAGAAAACAGATAGAGATAAACGCGGAGAAAGGCGGGAAAATAGAAGTTATGATGAAAGCCATAGAAGAGATCATACAAAGCAGGGTTATAGTTATAAATATGAGGATAGACGAAATGATAAATATAACAGGAAAAATGACGAAAGAGTTAGAAAAAGAGATGACAGACGTGAGAATGATTCAGACAGAAGAGATAAGGAAAGGACTAATGATTATGTTAGAGATAAAAGGCGCGATACATCAAAATATTCAAAACATGATGCTAATTCAAGAGCATATCATGAAGATAATAGATATTGGAATTTTGATGCTACTAAAATAAAGCAAGAGGTTGATGACAATCATGATAAATATGACAGCCAGAGTGGTAATGGCCTTGAGGACAGTAATCCTCAAGAAATTAAGATAAAGCAAGAGATTGATGACTATGAATATCAATAAATTATTTCAAATTCTTTTTTCGTTTTCTTTTAAATGTTCCACACGAGTTTGTAATTATGTAAAGGTTTTGAGTAATTAATAATCAATATTTTTGACAACTTTTATGTTGGGTATAATATGTATAAATTTATAAAAAAAAATTATCTTTATCTTTCATTGCATCTTTATAAGAATAGGCATACATTTTAAGAGGATATCGCAAGAGGAATCCAATTATATTGAAAGCTCCATACATTTACAATGCACAAACATATCATCATGAATTAATTATAATAATGTGTCTAATTATAGAAATAATTTTCAAACCTTTTTGTGTCGCAAGGCATTGCTAAGTTTTTGTAACCGAAGTAGCCAGAGTAATTTAAGAATTTGTAATAAAAAATTGTGGCCACAAATATCTCAAGGTCGTAATGGATCACTTGTTGGATACAAATGCATGAAATGTATACTTATTTCTTAAGCTGGAAATTGATACCTGACGAAAGAGAAGTCGTTTGCATCATTCATGAAAATGTTGGTGTACCTATTGAGTTATCAGCACCTAGTAGCACCGTTGTCTTATGTTGGATTTTACGCGAATGATCTAAGATCGTCACGTCATACATGTAAAGACTTGGTCACAGTGTCACGGTCATAAAGCCTTTTATTTATATTTGTATTGTAGTAGCTTTTCGCCCGTGGTACATATATAACCTATGCAACTCAGTGAGGTTGCAGCTTTCTCATAGTGAAAATTTTTTTGAAATCGGTCCTTTGGTTATTACGTGAAAACGTTACAAACATACAAACGTTTTCTCTTTATAATATTAGTGTAGATTATTTTCTATTTACTACAATTAACATAAGTTTTAAATTACGATATAATTAATTGGACGTTGGCGAGATCCTGGTCATAAAATTTAATTATAACGTATTGCCAATGTACCTTCATTTAGCATCAATAGGTGAACAACAGTAGTATCAAAGAATTCAAAGTAATTAATACTATAAATGTAATGTACACCATACACGTATTTGGGTAGAGATAAATAGTAGCCCCAAAGTATCAACTATTAAAAAAAAAATAGAAAAAGAAGAAGGAATTAAAAAAAATAGTTATTGGAACATGAACCACTTATTATTTACTGCATTCCAATTAAAAAATCATGAAGTCTACAAGAAAGAGAAATCAGATCGAACCATTTTTAACCGACTTCAAAAAAGGAGTTTCGAAAAAGAAGTTTAGCTTTTTTGTGTTCTTACCTCATAACTTTTTACTGTGTTAAACCGTTTTTTGATGATTTATTTTTTAAGCTGGTGCCTCCCGTGTGGTGTGTTTTGTTAAAATTATTATTAATGGGTATAAAACTATTTTCCTATAAACACGCTAAACTGTAATAAATGCATTTGGAGCTCTGATAAACATTTATTGACTCTTTTCACTGGGCTTTAATAAGTTTTGTCAATATAGATAATCACTTTCATTACATCCGTTTCGTCAAATCGCCGCCAGCCGCGGAACACTAATTTCACGGCTGATGATTTGCTCCGCCAAGTGCCACTTTTTGCGATAGTTTTTATACAACAAAATTAGGTGTTGACGTTGGATCTTTCACAAATTCCACGGATATCAACAAATATTCATCGTTTCATTTGACTGTCTATAAATCTGTACATTAAATACTACAATAATACAACCTACAGACTTTTTAGTAAGCGAAGAAGTCAACGAATAGTTGTTTTACAGTGTTTCTTCTAAAGTATATGCATTCAGGAAATATTGCGTAAATTTTCCTATGTTAAAGTAAGACAATAATAAAAACTCGTCGGTGTGAAGAATGCAAAAGGAGTATTCAACAACGATTCGGGACGAGACCGGCGCGGGCGCTCGCTCGCCGGGTCACCGGGTGTAGAGTAAGAGATTGTTATTCTTTTAAATTAGGTACCTATATTAATCTGTCCAAATTCCTAGTTATAGTGCTAGGTAGATATTCGTTCCCTATATTTCAGTTATATTTTATTTTATACTAGCTACCGCCCGCGACTTCATTTGCTTGATACTCCGCTCCTATTGTTCTTAGCGCGATGATATATATAGCTAGCCTACCTCAATAAATGGGCTATCTAACACTGAAACAATTTTACAAATTGGACCAGTAGTTCCTGAGATTAGCGCGTTCAAACATACACATAACAAACTCTCCAGGTTTATAATATTAGTGCAGATTAGTTTAATAGAAGTTTTATGCGTAGTATATATTAAGTTGAAGACTTTCTGATAAACATTTGACGGCTTTCAAAAGATTACTTGATCCGTACTTATAATAATTGAAGTTCTCAATCTCTCAAACTACAAGTTAGGAAAACAACACAACAAAACACAACAATGGCTTGTGTTGGGCACGGGGCAGACTGAAGGGGCACATTGAGACCTCTCTGGCTTCTAAAAACTTGTCAGTGAGCCCGCGACTCTGCTGTTGATTGAACGTCGCGATAGCGCGCGTAGTCGCAGCTTGTTTCGGAGTTTTCATTTTTACCAAGTGTTTATTTTATTGTGTGTGTGATAATGTGATGTGTGTTTAAAGAGGATTTTATATTTTTGTGTTTGGAGTAAGTTCTTTTTTTATTAAAATTTTTGATGATTCTCAAAATAATTGTTTTAATATTATTTTTTTTTTAATTGAATATTGGTGTACGTGTTTTTTTTTAATAAAATAATAAATTTATTTAAGCAACAAATATATTTATTTATTCTCATAATCTAGGTGATCTTGTGAATATAAATAAGATAAAGTCTTTATAAAAATAATTTATTAAGTGTTAAATTTGTTTTAAAATACAAAATATCAAACAGGCACCGTTGAATGCGTCGTTAGGTATGTCCGGAAGGATATCTCTGTGATAAACCGAAATACATAGAGTAAAATAAAAATATCATATTGTGTTGGTTGTAGTAGAAACCTATCCTACTAAAATTATAAATGCAAAAGTTTGTAAAGATGTGTGTGTGTTTGTCGCTCTTTGACGCAAAAACTACTGAACCGATTGCAATGAAATTTGGTACGTAGACAGCTGGACAACTGGAATAACATATAGGCGACATATTATCCCGATATTCCTACGGGATGTGGACTTACGCGGGTGAAACCGCGAGGCGCAGCTAGTTCTGAATAAACCGCCTGCATATTACCAAAACCAGACCAAATTTAAATGGGAAAATACTAAATAAAAAAGAATCATCAAAGTCGATTCACCCAGTCGAAAGGTTTGTGATAACAAACATAAAAAATATAGTCGAACTGAGAAATCCTCTTTTCTGAAGTCTGTGAAGAAAAATAAAAAGAAAATGAAAAATAGAATAATGTATAATATAAATAACCGATAAATCTGCATTCGGAATGTCAACAAGTCACATTGGCGATATTTCTCCCACAACAACCACGGTGCTGGCGATAGAAAGTCTATAATTAAATTGTGATCACACCAGCTCTATAAATTTTATTACAGACTCGGAACGCATTCTTAATTATTGTTTATCTTAACTGCAGCCTTTAAATAATTTATAATAGCATATTTTACATCCTATATCTTAGGATTTATATCTGCTTTTATGTACCTACGTTCACAGAATGGATTGGTTTGGTTAGCAACGGAAGCTGATTAGCACAATTTTTATTGAGTAATGAAAATCAGTCGATAAGTTTAAAATATGTGCTACTTATGTAGCTAGTATTTTAAACAGCAATAGTTAAGTATTTATTGAAAAGCAAATGCAAAACTGTGTTTGTATGTAAATAAATCATAATATAAAAATGATGAAGTGGTAACCTAGACCCAGAGGCATTTGAAAACGATGGAAGTTTTTAAATTATGCTTTTTATCACGATTCATTTTTGTGATGATACTAGCTGCGCCCCGCGATTTCGCCCGCGTAAGTCCGTATTCAGTAGGAATATCGGGATAAAAAGTTGCCTATATGTTATTCTAGTTGTCCAACTGTCTACATACCAAATTTCATTGCAATCGGTTCAGTAGATTTTGCGTAAAAGAGCAACAAACACACACATCCTTACAAACTTTCGCATTTATAATATTAGTAGGATTAAGTAGGATACCAAGGCCGAGATTATCCTGTGTAAATAAGTTAATATCAATTTATTATACTGTACCAGCAAGATAGTGATAGTTTTTGAACATGAAAATATTATTTTATTTACTGTATTTGCATCAACGGAAAACATGTCGTCTTGACAAAGCTTTATATTCTGTTTCGGGATAAAACATAATGAGCCAGCAATCACAAGTGTACAAGTATACGGTGGTTATTGTAACGTGACACGCGCTCTTGTAACATGTAAATGAGAGTCGGGAAAAGTTGCGAGGCGCGGCGAGTGATGCATGCCAGCATATCAAACTACATCTCCTCCATTCTGGATGTGTGAACAGTGAATACGTGATGGTTTCGATTGGTTTCGGTAGAGGAGTATAACGATATGTAGGGCCTATGTTTTTGAAGTGGGAATTACAGTGTTTAATTACGGATCAATTAATATTATCCGTTTATTATCAACTTCTTATTTTTATAATATGTTTTTTTACTAATTTTGAACGTTTTACAACCGACTTCTAAAAAGGGAAGAAGTTTTCAATTCAACTAAATTATTTGTGTTTGTTACCTCACACGACTGGGTGAACTGATTTTGATCATTTTGTTTATCTGAACGGTGTTGCATTCCGTGTGATTTTCCCATTTAAACGGACTCTAGTTCTGATAATTGAAAGATATTTTATTTTTTTGTTTAAAAATATTGTTATTAATTTATTATTTATACTTAATATCGTCTAATGGGTACTATTTTACTATTGACACAATGTATTTTAAAAAAACAAAACAACCCTGTACAAAAAATTTCTTCAATTGCCAGTTTCCTTTTTAATTTAATTTTTAAATTACTCTCCCATGTAAAGCACGACATTATAAGATTATTGCAAGACGTTAGATGCGTGCCAACACAAGTGTTTGTTTTCACCGCCGCCCGCGCATCGCAATCAGAGTGGAGCGTGCTGCCACAGAATAAACGCTGGCCTTAATAACATGTCTGCGAAGGGATCATTATCTAGTTATATGGAACTCTATGTGCTTATTAGGAGTCTGTAAATTAATGATACATGCGTTTTTCTTGCATGTAATCTATGATAATCTTGTCTTTTTGCTAATGAGACGCTTTTAAGCTTCGTCCATGTGTTTAGTGTTTGTTGCGCGTTCTATTACAGCTCTGAACGTTTACCTAATAATATATTTCCAAGATTATGACAAAGTATTAATACGAAATGTAATACATGTTTCTAGTAAAATTGTTTACATTGACATAATGGTTAAAGGTAGCCCGTGGCTGATTATTTCTAAAATATTCTCTGTAATAATACTTAATTTTCGCTATATTATTCATGTATAAGTATCATGTATCTCATTCTATAATACATGGGCACCGCCAGAAGCATAATGTCGGTTTTTTGGAAAGCTTACGACGGCACAAAGATCCAACACGTAAAGGCCCTTGTGACTACAATTATATTGAATAATTTTCTTCAACGTGTTATGGATTTTCCATATAACGGAAGTAGATATTGACTAGTGAATTTAGTTCCCAGCGGCACCTCCCACGGCGGACGCAAAAACATTCGAAATACGCACACAGAGGCTCCGGTAATGAAGCACGCTCGTGCACGCGATAACACTCGGAACATGTATCATTATTAAACGTATCAGAGTTATTTATTTATAATATTTTGTAGGCAGATAATAAACAATGGTGAATAAAAATATTATGTTGTCATAACATTTTTTATGAAACAGTTTTTTGGGTTTATTAATATTCTAATATATAAAATTCTCGTGTCACAGTTTTCGCTGCCATACTCCACCGAAACGGCTTGACCGATTTTGATGAATTTTTTTGTGCTTATCCGGTATCTATGAGAATCGGCCAACATCTATTTTTTATACCCCTAAATGATAAGAGTAAGGCAGAACAGCGTTTGCCGGGTGCAGCTAGTAATTATATAAACTAAACCAGCACATGTGTTCATATTTATAACCGTCCTATTTGGAATGTATTTTTTATTTAAATAAAAAGTTAAAAGTATCGTTCTAATAAGATTTTTATCGCATTAAAAAATTATTTCGTCATACATCTCCACAAACAATAAACAAACCTTATTGATCTGGTTTTGAAACGCCCCAATTGAATAACATGATAAATATTATTCAATTCATGCCATATTATTGTTCCACAAAATTAATGAGTACAATAGATGTTTTTTCCAATTGTGAAATACATTGATTTTATAGAACAAAGCGGTGAGAGAGCGTCGAACAAAAGACGTCAACGCGCCACTGCGTACATCTGCCCTATAACGGTATACGAGCGAATTAAGATTTAACTGCGTCAAGTCATTAGAATAATTACACTAAATTGTAACATACCATATAACCGACTATTGTTTATTATGTGGTATTACATTAAATAGTTGAAGCTTTATTACCACGTTTACATTCATACTAAGTAATGAGCGTAGGTAGAGAGAGAAAGAGAGATTAAAGGAAATTGTAGGAATTTATTTAAATTATTATTTGAAAGATGAGGACGAAAGAAATGTGTTCATATTATAATTATATTGTAAAAAATATAATGCCAGTTTTAACAATATGTTACCCATACATAATGCTAAGTAAGTAGTTGAATTTTCAAGGCAATTGGCTTAAATTGCGAGTTATCTTCATATGCAAGCTGTTTCTCCTAAATACAGGTGGCTCAGCAATCTAGCTCGGGGAAACATCGGCTTTATATATTATTGTAAACTTTAAAAAATATATGTAAGGCAAACTTTTTATATAAACTAAATTGTAATTGTTATAATTTGTAAATTTTAAAAATATATGTATGTATGAATATTGTTATAAATAAATAAAAAATATATAATATTCTTAACAACTCAATTCATTATTTTCGATCAGGTCCCCTAGGCCCCTAGATTTTCCGTAACGTTACTGACTAACCAGCACCAAAGACGCGGTATCTATTAATTATTTTATCTTCAAAAGTAACGTCCGTCCGATACAATCTGTCTCGTGCATCCGCCGAAGGGCGCGTGAAATTTTATAAACAATCGTTCACACAAATATCACGCTTATTTACACTGTTGTAAGATAGAAAAAAGATTTCAAAATGTCTCAAATTTACGTTAGGATGTTCTAACCGTTTTTAATAATAGGGATTGAATTTTTATTGAAGTCGATGAAAAAAAGCTAAAAGAAATACTTTAATATGGCGTGTAACGGTGTATTGTGTTTTTTTTTCTTATGGCATCATGTATTTATCAGCTCCATTAGCTGCTTATCCTTTATAATCTGTAGCCCCTGTCGGACCGTATTGATATCAGTAAAAAATGTACACCATTCGATCTATTACTTAATTTTAAAGATAATTCAATTTCCAACTTCACTTTTTACAGCAAAGACAATTGGAATATATTTGAATAGCAAAGATAAGGTATAAAAATATGATAATAGTTTGGTGATGAGTTGAGTTCTGTGGCCATTCTCAAGGTTTTCAATTCTAACTCCTCGCAACATAAACAACGCGACTGTGTGATTGCTTTTCTTGTCTTTACTTACGAGTTGCGATACATAATTAGTTAATATTTTTCTCTCGAGTGTTGATGTTATTGGTGACTTAGTACATTT
The DNA here is from genome assembly GCF_012273895.1 of Zerene cesonia. Taxonomy (NCBI): domain Eukaryota; kingdom Metazoa; phylum Arthropoda; class Insecta; order Lepidoptera; family Pieridae; genus Zerene; species Zerene cesonia. The sequence continues at coordinate 10,441,846 of NC_052121.1, read as the reverse complement.
TGAAGTGAAACTTCTTTAGAATCGTTGTGATTTGTAGAATGAAGCCGGCAAAGAATGAGACAGAAATATACATAGTATTTTATTCATTCTTTTGTCGATTTACTGAAGTTTCACTTCTATCGTGTGTAAATCGCACACACACCTTTATTATATGTTCAATATATATTCGGAATTATACTTTCCCAAAGTAACAGAAACCACAAATTCAATGCGGATTTGCGTTACGACTTTAATAATCTAGTCTATTTTTATAAAGCATTTTCTCTTTTGTGTCAAGATTCCAGTACAGTGAGGTATATTTTGAACAATAGAGTATTTACGGCATCGTGGATAATTCAGCGGTTGTATGCGCGGGCGCACACAATGGGACGGCGATTGGCGTTAATCGACGATATAGATATTATCGTCAATTAATTGTGATTGTGTGGACGGTTTATAGCAGTTTTATGAACTCAGCTTATTGACCCGAAATCAGGGAATAAAGTAATGATTATATTTCCCGTTATTTTTAATATCTTGGACGATTATATAAACATTTGTCTTCTACACTTTAGCTATTATTTAAAACAAAGAAGTAGACTAGAATAACAACATTCGGATTCTGCCCGTGACCGTGACCGCGTCTGCTGTCTATACAGAAATGTTTGAAACGTTGAATTGATCGTACAAAAAGTATTTTATGTCTGTCTATGCTTTGAAAAGCAATGTATGTCAGTGAATATAAACAGATAATAGCTAATACTCGATAAATAACGAATTAACTAAGTTTAAGTAACATCAGAGTCAATCTCTGATCACCTGAACGTTATGAAAATTATTTATATCCACTCTATTTATACAACTTTTATCTTTCAATATACGCGATGGACATTCAAAGCCAGCTTTATAAGCTCATTAAGCTTTACATAAAGCTAAGTTGCGGTTTGTTTACGCGAGATCGGGTTACGCATGCGCGCGATTTGATCTGTAATGTTCATTTTGATTATAATAACGATTGCTCATTCATACGGTCATAATTTTTTTTTTATGGAATAATAATAAAATAGAGGAAACATTTATTATATACTACCATAAAATAATATACATGCTTTTTAATTAAAAAGCATAAATATGAATACTGAAATACAGTAACAATATAACGTACGCACATAAAAACTATAATCTTATGAAATTATTGATATTCTCTGCTCCAGTGACCATGATCGAAATAAACATAGTTTTTATAAAAATGTAACATTTTTTTGATAGTTTTTTTAGCATTGAACGTTTTACGTGTGAGTCTCTATCAAATATGGACCGTTATAACAGCATCTAGACATTTGTACCAATTCATCACGCAACAGTCTGACAATGACTGAGTGACGTTTATAACTTGATATAAATAAAGTGCACAATAGTACTGTTAGTTTATATCTATCGCACTTTACAATGGTATATTGTGTGGTACGAGGGATGAAATAAGACAGGTTTAAATTCGTTGTTGGAAATTAATTTGAAGGCTTAATAAGTTCGTTACTTTTGTACCTTAGTTTAGATACAAAACTCATTTAATAATTTCAAATTTATGCTTTTATTGTCTAAAAATATATTAAATACTGATACTATATTCCATAAAAACAACAATAGATCGATCTTCGCTAAAAAATCAATACCTTCTTTATTTATTAAGTAATTGTTTCAGTTTATAATAAAAACAAGACACATATTATGTAAAAATACGATACGAAACGGCTATTTAAATCGCTTGGCGTATATAACTTGTACTTCATTTGATTGCGTTGATATGAAGCGCACGGCTTTATGGGCCTCGAAGGGAAGATGACAATACACGTGGGGTTCGAGTGTGACGGACTTTGACAATACCCTCAACGGTTTCTAATCTCAATAATATGCGTGTATAATATTATACTTCAGGTATATATAGGGCTGTTACAATAAAATTTTAATATTTTAAAAGATCGTATTGAAAAGGATGTATTATTTTACCCAAACGTTTCTGCTTTCGTTAATTACCTAGACTGATATTATAAGGAGGAAACTTTTGTATTTTTTTAAGTTAGTAAGGTGTTCACGCAAAATCCTCTGGACCGATTTATCGATTGACCGATTTCTTTCAGCATTAGAACAGTTACTTCACTGAGTGATATATGATATTATATGTACCACGGGACGAATTGTTAGTTTAAAATTAAATTTATCCTTATCTATTTCCTATCTTCACAGCCTTTTCTATCAATAAATTTCATTTGTTTTCAGAAACTTTTAATATCTTGTTAATAATTGATTAATAAGTTCCACGAATTATTATTGGTATAAATTTTAATAAGATTAGAATTAAGATTTGTTGTTTTAAAATGCTTTCAATCCGAAATTAGACTTTTGCAAGGAGATATTCATAGTTCTTGTACTAAAATTAATAAAATGTGTAAGTATATTCGTGTAGCAACCCTGTGCAAATGTTCCTGTGAATCCTTTGTGAAGTGACATGTATGTGTGCGTGTCGGTGTAATTTTAATTACAGTAGGGTTCTCTACGCTTCAATTATTTTCTATAATGTTATGAATTAATAAGATTTATGTGTTGCGTAACTCTTTCACACGTCAGGGGTGGATTATAATAAAACATTATATTTTATTTGATAAAAGTTTGTTTTCGTTTGATCATTGTTTGTGATTCCCGGTGTCATTGACTTTTATATCCACAGATGAATGCATGTTTTATTAATATTTCAAAAATGCAAAAAAATAATAATAATTATATTTACATATATATTAATAAAAATTGAACATTTTAATCTATTCGTGAAATATAAAAAAACTCCTTTTAATACTATTTACATTTTAGATTATTTAAATATAAGTACATATATTCAAATTATCTAAAATCTAAAAACGGTAAAATGCCGATATAGATATATTTATGTTTTTCCGTTAAAATATGTTATTCATCTATTTTTTTAATGCTGAATCGATATCGAACGTAATATATTATCAAAAATTGTCTAGAACACCTAAGAATAATAAACCTGTCCTAGACTCATAACATAGGAGTCAGTAGAGTAAAATAACCCATTCTTTACACCACCCATTCTATATATTATATGATATATTATTCTCATGCCCAAAGGAGTGCGCCTAAAATCAAGAGAAAGTATTATGTAGTTCGTGAAACCAAAGTTATAAAAATGTTAAATATAATGCAGGTCGGGCCACAATGCTGGCCATTAATCTAACTGCCAACAACAAACCCCGCTCGGTTTTAAATTACATAAAACTTGAATTAGGAAGTCTTGTTTGATATCATATCTATTATTATTATTATGTGTTCCATATTATTTTTGTAGGTATTTAGCTGTTAGCTTGATATTTATATAATGTAAAATATAATTTATTGTTGTACATATCATTATTTAAGTCTTACAATTTAAGTCTTGTTGAGTTCTCGATGCTTTATAGACTTATATGCTATGACAGTACACGATTATATTGGATATTTTGTATTAAAGAATTAATGGTACACTGAAAACTATAAAATAAACTCTATGGACTGTCTAAGTTTTTATGAATAAGACCATATACCATATACCATGAGCCATACCTAGGTATTCACGTCGTTACTGCTATCCACTGCGTTAAATGAAAATAATAATATAAGGAAGAAAATATAAATGTTCATCTTATTCATATAGCAGACTTTTGGTCTTTAATTTTTAGTTTAATGAATTTATCTTTATTATGAAAATTTGCGTTTGCCAGATATTAATGGCAATTTAAAACTAATCAGTGTAGCGGTTTAAATTTTTTCGATTTGATTGAGACGTTCACTTAATCGACTAATATTTCTCATAATTAAGAGCCAAATAATTCGTTTCATTTTAGTATAGTTTTTTATTATAAATGTTTGTATTTCTAAACTATCTAAAAATGCATCAAGAAAACGGGTTATCGCATATCTTCATTACAAAACAATTGAATTTAAACTTTCACAAGGATAGACTTTTCACGCGTTGAAATTTTTCACTGATACATTTATTAGACCACCATTTCAGAAATGTTCTAATTTCCCTATTTGTGACTAATAACATGACTTTTTTATATTTTTGTGCAATAATTTATTAGTACTATCTTAGAAATATCGGAAATAGAAGGAAAATTATATTTTTATTTTTATTTAATATAAATGCTTTATATAATGACATTGCAATAGAAAGAAAATCCTTCAATTGCAATGCTTTCGAAGCTACTTTTAAATAAGTTAACGTCTCCAAACGGGTATAACGATTTCCTCATTAGAGTGAAATGCCACGAATCAAAATATAATGCACATTTCCTTGGGCCGAGTGGGTCGTTACCTGGAGTACGGTATAACATGTAAGTGAGGGCTTCATTCACATCCATCGGCCCGTGCATCTAAACTGCTTTGAACTTTAAAGGTCTGCGTGTAATGGACCTGTTACTTTCAATGCGCAACGTGCAGGAAATTGTTAAAATCTAGGGAGAATCTAGATTTTCATATAGTGAAATGTATATTTTATATATTTCAATTTCATATCACTACACAGTATAAAGTCACTTCCCGCATCTGTCCCTATGTATGTATGTATGCTTAGATCTCTAAAACTAAATAACGGATTTAATGGCTGTTTTTTAATAGATAGAGTAATTGAAGAGAAAGGATGTAAAATAACATATATTAAACTGTACCGTATATAAAGCCCGCGCAGGCGCGGGCAAAAGCTAGTTCTATTATATAACTATTTATAACTAATGTAGTCTGTAGCAACAACGTAATACGCATAAAGTACGCTGTCCCATCCCACATGGTATTACCATAATAATATGGTAAACACGAGCTTACCTCTCGTCAAAGCAAGTTTAGCATAAAATTAGATAAAACCGTTGAATAAACTAAATTTTTTATAAGTCGGTGACAAATAAATGTTTGCTGCTAGCGCAATTTAAATGTAATAATATAGGCAACCCTTATGACTGCTTTTGCACCTTGAACCTAGGTCCTAGGACATAGGATTGAGGATTCACGTTAAGGCTCACATGACAATGAACTTAAGCATTTCAAGCCTTAGGTATGGAAATCTTATCTTTCAGTAGTTAGTTGATCTCTTAACAAAATTCAAATTTTTGTCTATCTTCTTACTACCTGTATAAAAACTGATGGACGTTATACGAGTATACTATGTCCATGATTAGGATGACCATCTGTCACAAGCATCTCACAAAGATGCCTTACCTTATAATTACCGAAAAACTGGCCCGATAAGTAAGATTAAGGGAGAAATTTTGAAAGAATAGAAAAAATTTGATCACGAGGCAGGATTCGAACCTGCGTATCTTGCCTGCGTCTGCATATCTGGTTCGAATCCTGCCTCGTGATCAAATTTTTTCTATTCTTTCAAAATTTCTCATTTATAAAGCATTTCAATGCTATAAAACTAAAAATTAAATTTAAGATTAAGGGATCCAAACAGATAGTGACACAAGACAGTCTTGTTGAGAAAACACAATTTAAACGATAGGTGTGATCCCAATCACAGAGCGTGCACGACAAGCACGCAGAAAGCACGGGCGATGCGGAGTGTAAACACTATAATGTCTTACGTGCGACTTTTTGTTCGAGTTTCTATTTCACCTGAAAACGAATATGACGAGATCATTGAACTGCTATTATATTATATTGCGATGTCTCTTTGAGAATGATTATGGCATAGTTGTCACTCTCTAGTTGTGTTATGCAGTACAATAATGCATCGGTAATTATTGAATTGCTATTCAACTTCACTGGTCTCGCTTAGGAACTATCTTTAGCTATTTAAATAGAAAAATACGTAAATAGCATTAAAAATTAACATGATACTAATTCTACATGCATACCTCGTTTTTTATTAAATTCTTAGTTCCGAATAAATAGCAATAGTTTTATTCACTAGTTTCACTGACCAATATCGAAATTTTTATAGAAATTGTTGAGATGAACATTCAATCGTTTAAAACGCTTATATTTTTCCTAGATGCTAAGTGGCCATTCAAGTCTCCAACCATAAATTGTGAAGATGATCAATGATCATATTTCGCTGAAGGGCACGAAACAAACTTCTACATTCAATACATTAGCAGAGAAGTAAGGACATAAAATGACTCCCTCGAGTCAACAAACCCAACCCCGTCGTGTCCGTTACGCTAACAGGAAATTCAGTTATCATTTTTCTGAGCCGGAACAAAGAAAACAGCTACAAATTGTCCATTAACTACTGGCAAGCCTATATCTAATGGAAAAACAATTGACTCTATGATTGTAAGACCGCTTGATGAAAATCATGGAACTAGAAAAAACAGCAATGATTATATCTGTATGTCATTTTATAAATCTGCATATTTTGATAGTTTTGATAGATAATTGTAAGAGATGAACTCGGAAGTACGTGCAATTACTAAGCCCTATTTTTTATTTTACCACCAATACTAAAATAATGCACACGAATGTATGTTATTCTTAGAAGCCGAATAATGTTAACAACTTCGTTAATACATTAGTCTAAATGATCTACGAACCTAAAATTTTAAATGTATCATACCTACAAAGCAGTTATTTGTTGTAAGTTTCTTACTAAATGTATTAAGAATAGCGTGGGAGCCCGTCTACACTGCGTCACGCTCGGGCTGCGCCCTCCGCCCTTCGCCCTGCACCTGTGTTCACGCTCGGCTGCTCTGCACTTGACTTTCTGCGGAATTTATTGGTTTATCCATGGGTATATACTGCACGTAAGTTACATCCTTTTTGTCAACTTTCAGTGCAACGGTAATACGATTATCTAGAATAAATGATACACATTTGTGGTCATCGATGTTACTAAATATCATAATACCATTACTAACTTTTTACCTAATTATCACCTATTATAAATATACCATTAAGTAGATAAGGTTAGTGTTATGCATTTTAAAAGTGAAATGCAGAATATGGGTAATGTGCGTCCTTGAGAGACAGTCGGATAAAAATAGGTGCTTTAAAAAAACTGTTTATACAGAACTAACTTTAATTTCCAAAGATTCAAAATAAATAACCAAAAACAACCAGTCTACCATAATATAAGACATCTGTACAGGCTTTGAATAAAAATGCCTTAACCTATCGCCTAGTAATAACTTTAAAAGTCTAAGATAGGGTAAACAAGTTTTCCATGAAGTTTTTAGTATGCAGGCGTATCATATTACATCGTTTATTATATTCTATGATCACATAATCATTGTAATATGACTTCATTACTGTACACGTGGAGATCTCCGCGTAGAAGCTGTGTAAAATAAGACGATAACATAAAGCTAGCAGACCGGCCTGTAATTATGCAAAATCCAGAAAAGCGCTTAAATAATTTATAAGAAATAATGGACAGTTTCATTGTATCATTGATATGAGATTTTAATTACAAGATAAGCCTATTACGATGAAAACAAGAGTTAAGATTGATTTAAAGTACCATTAATTTATAGCATTACGAAACATTCATTACCGCCGTTTAACTTTAGATTATTTAAAAAGATAATCCGGCAGCACTTATATGACGGGTAGACATTAATTTGTAATTATATTATGTACTATAAAAAATAAGCTTATTTAGCAGAACATGTTTAAACAGTTTTGGTTTAATTATTAAAATTTGATTTCATTGCTCTTCGTCTGAGGCCTAGAACTTCCAATATTATAAAAAGACCTTAAATAAATCTGCCCGATTAGCTCAAAGACTATCGTTGTCGATAAGAATTTAGATAAATTGCCTAGGTAGGAATTATAGCAAACTAGCTGCGCCCCGCGGTTTCACCCGCGTAAGTCCGTATCCCGTAGGAATATCCGGATTAAAAGTTGCTTATATTTAGAAATTAAAAAAGTTGCTTATATGTTATTACAAATGTCCAGCCGTCTACATACCAAATTTCATTGAAATCGGTTTAGTAGTTTTTGCGTGTAAGAGCAACAAACACACACACATCCTCACAAACTTTCGCATTTATAATATTAGTAGGATATGTTAGCGTCCAGTCCCATTTGGGGAAAATGTGTTCATAAATGATTAATTAGTATGTGATTGTGCGTGTAATTAAACACTATTATCTATAATTATAATTTGATGCTTTAATTATGCACGCGTTTTATAATTGCGAGAATGTTCGACGAAGTGACATCGCGTCTCTAGGAACCGCAATCTAAGCGCTATTTGCACTCGATTTCTATATTATAATCGATGATTTCCTCCTATAACATTTCCGTGTATCACTTCACATTTGAAATATTATTTCCTTTACTCATTATAATGGGTTGTGATAACGACATGTGACGCAGAGTGCGTGAAAGGGTAAACGAACGTCAAAAAAATGTCATAAATTAGCTACATAGACAAAATTATAATTTTTGTTATTTAAATAATTTAGTAATCTAATAGCTATAAAAAATATTGTTTATTAATCATCTTAAAAAGTGTTCATTTCAATAATTTTAAAATTAAATTGATTTATGAGATTTGTATGCGTAACGGCTTCTAAATCAATTTCAAACGGTTAGTTTGTTCATTGCTTTTTATTTAAAAATAACAGCTTTTTCTCCTATTTAACTATCAGGTTTTGAATTTTAATAAGTCATATTCGTTATACACAATTAATCTTTAAAAATATACAGAAGCGGGTTTTCATATTTAATCGTAAAAATATATTATTGTTTAAATTATTTTTTGCTTTGAATGGAAATGAACACTAGGTATACACAATAGGAAGAGCTTTTGGATAGTATAGAGTATTTCATCATTATTATATAGGGTTTAATGACATTTATATCATTATGACACACACGCATATAATATACTCTTTTGCTTACTATGTTTACAATTCAAACATATATTGCACACATTTAACTGATTTCAATAATATGAATCAGGCGTTATTTGTTTATATCAACATATGTTTTATTGGTCCGCGATCTGTTTAAATGCACCTTAATCTATTATTTATTCTAAGCAGTTGAATGTTAAATATTGTTATACACTAAAATTGTATGTAGTGTATTGATTTTATTTTATTTCATGAAATATTATCCGTATAAAGTACATGTTTCTAAATTTCGCCCTAAAGGCGATGTCGGCTCATGATTTTACGACAGAGAATAAAAAAAATAGTGTGGCTTGAGACCGGTTCGTGCACGCCTTGCTATCAGAATTTTGATACCACACTTCCCATCGGTGCAATTCCAAACCAAATTCGCAGAAATATGTACTGAAATAAAATAAAATTAGTCGATATAGTCACTTATTTTGAAATAGTAGCAGATAGATTATATTAAAAGACGATTTAACTATCAATTTAAACAACACGAGAAATGCTCGAGAAATTTTAAACCCTTATTTTAATATCCCAGATTGCAGGTACCCCATCAGAACGGAATGTCGAATTGTTTTTATAAATGCTCTGCAACATATTTGTATAATACTTGCTGCGCCCCGCGGTTCCACCCGCGTAAGTCTGTATCCCATAGGAATATCGGGATGAAAACTTGCTTATATGTTATTCCAGTTGTCCAGCTATCTACGTACCAAATCTCATTGCAATTGGTTCAGTAGTTTTTGCGTGAAAGAGTAACAAACACACACACATCCTTACAATAATATTAGTAGGAAGGATAGGATAGGATAGTAGGATGTATGTTTATGGAACACACATTTCGGTATTTTACTAAAGATAAAATAAAAATAGTAGACCTGCATATAAATGTGTGTAAATAGTGTGTAATTTCGCACAGATAAATTATTTTGGCCCACGTTGATTTATAATGATAAATGGATCGCGGCCTGATACGCTACTTGGAGTGTGAAGTGTGAATATTTTTTGTTCATTTCATGTGGCGATCCTTTAAGGTTTTGATGTTTTTTTATTACTTTATTATGGTTTATATATGGCAATATGTTAACGTAGATAAAACCCCCTGTATCATGTGTTGTCACAGCACCTGCGGCGGATTATTCTATCTAAGAATAGAGAAAGTAGCAATAATGTATGCATTAATTTTTAATAAGGGTTTGATACAAAAATTAGATACTGTTATCACGATTCCACGGTTCAAAGGATAGCATCGTATTATTTTAACGGAAATTGCGGTTTGGACAGAAATTTATGGATTCATTGTGTAGCAAGATTTATACAAGTGTGAGAAACTTATTTGGACAGTACTCAACGTGTTTTATTGTCGCGCGATGGATTGGTGAGAACTGTTTGGTAAAGATTCGACAAGTTTCAATATTTACTGTATTTAAATATCATTTTAAAACGTTTCTGTGTTACTTTTAAATAGAAACACATGAAGAAACGACTGAATTTGTACCCTATTCAAATTAAATTACTTACAGATAACATTCTTATCGTTGCTTTGAAAAGTACTGGTTTATTCTGACTTCGACTAGGTACTAATAAGTATTATAGCATTCTATAGTTTTAATTTCAATGTTATTTTCTAGATATTCGAAGCAACATAGGTAACAACATAGGTACTACAAGACCGTATACAGATAAATATACTGACAGAGCTCTACATTTTATGCGAGAACCACGCGAGCGATACTGCCGAATGGAGATATTACTTCGAATGCATAATTTTGCAATTTATGTTAATGCTTGGTAGTAATAGTGCTTACTATTATTTCTTTAAGATAAGCGTTCTATAAGTTATACAATGGTACTATTTTAGGTCTTGTAGATAAAGGTTTTATGTGTTTGAAGAAAGTATTATTGGGTGATAACCTTAACTATTATAATAAAGAAATAACTTAGAACTAATAATGATAGCAAGTAAAGCGGCACGAACACGTTCGTTTGGAGTTTAATGTCAAATTTATTTCAGATGCAATGCAAATATTGTGATTGTTATAGGGAAACTATCGAAAAACGATGCAACATTGTACGGTAATATTAAGGTCTAAACAATGAGAAAAGTTATTCCTCCGAAACAACACTACCTTCATGACTTTTTCTTCTGAAACATTTTGTTAACGAACCATTATTGTTGTATATTATTTTATTTCATGCAGGGAGCATTAAACATTTGCTCTACGCACTGTCCAAAACGCCACCCTCGATCAAAAAAAATATATCTCAATTCACTATTGTTATGAAATAAACTTATATTTAATTCAAATCGTATGAAGGATTAAAAAGTTACTTAATATAAAATAAAAATAAGTTTATTTCTTTTTGATAACCTAATTTGATAACCTAATTTGATAAAGATTATAATTGGATTCCATCAAAATACTAATAGCGCACCCTTAAATTGAAAAAAACAATAAAAGAAATGAAAATCAGAACCAGTTAAAAATTTATACATTTCTCTTGCTCTCAAAATTTTGCCGCCCCCAAGTCGTGCCGCCCTAGACCCCACGGGCCTATGCGGTAATCGACCACTGATTTCATTCTATAACTGTACTAATATTGTAGCGTTAAAACACCCGCGCTCGTCCAGCCTTATATTTACACGTCTCAAGATAACGCTTTATTGATGCGTCCGCACGTAACGCCGGGTGATTAGTTTATCTAGCCGAAAGACTGCGTCATCTGCGCAAGTCCAAGTCCCTTCTTTATAAGAAAGCGATACCGTAAAATGATGACTGTTAGATAGCGAATGTTTCAAGCCACAAATATTTTTAATGTGACATTTTATATCTGTTAGGATGTTTATAGGTAACTAACTTAACTAGTAAGGGCGTGTAAATCGAATACATGTGAAAGTAATGGAGTAAGCCTAACAATGGAAATTATATGCGAATGATCGGCGGTCGTAAAATCTTTGTTGTTGCCTATTATTTCTGTTTAAGCAGTGGTGGCTCAGTGGTGAGAACCTCGGACTTCAAAATCGATAAGTCGGGGTTCGAGACCGGGCGAGCGTGCAGGAAATAAATTGATTTTTCAATTTATCTGCGCATGTGGATAACATCACCACTGCTTAAACGGTGAAGGAAAACATCGTGAGGAAACCGGCATGTCCAAGAATTAAAAGTTCGACGACATGTGACATCTGCCAACTCGCACTTGGCCAGCGTGGTGGAATATGGCCTGAACCCTCATAGGAGGCCTGTGTCCCAGCAGTGGGAACATATATGGGCTGATGATGATGATGATTATTTCTGTCAATTAAAATTATATGCAAGGAATAATACCGCCCCGCCACATTTACAGAGGTAGGGCCGTTGCAAATGCATTGCCCGCTTTTAAAGATTAATTGTACTTAAATTGTATTACTTTAGTCATTGTTTTCTGTTTTCTAAGCGTCTATTTCCCATTTACATTATCGTTTCTTTTCGTTTTGCCTCGTCATTACCGTGTAATGTATAATAAGCTCTCAATCTCTCGTATGCTTTATGTAGCAATAAAAATAGCAGATTATAATATTTATTTATTGGGATGTAAAATGAATAAAGCAATAAATAATTGAAAGTTAATAGACATGCAGACTCTAGGTCACCATAGCCATTTATAGACTGCATCGACACTTCATTAAGAGGTATGCGGTCAGGCACAGGCTCCTAATTCCTTTTATCTGAATTTTCTTATTTAACTAGGTTCTCAAATTCTCGTTTTAATTTAATATAATTGCAAAAATGCTGTGTTGCAAAATTTAGGAAGAAATACGATACATTTTGAGAACAGTCTTTGAGAACTCGAAGTCTAAATATTTTTATAAGCGACGGTAAAATAAACTAGTATAATGTTTACAAATCTGCCTATGTTTATATACCAACATAGATTGAATACATTATTGAAGTAATCTTTAATCAATGTCTTACAACATAGAGGTACATTTTACTCTTTTCTGTGATTCTAAAACGAGGGCCGTATATAAATAAAATATTTCCTAGCGTTAAATAAACTCCAGCTACCATAATCGGGCGAGAGCTTTCATAGTTTATCAGATAAACACCGCATGTGACGCCGGGGCCATTATATGTAAATCTAGCGTTGGGAATACGCAGCAAGATTATTGCGATAAGAGATTTATAAATTGGTGGCATTACGTACACGGTACTTCATAGTTGAGTGATAATCGTATTGTACGTGGAGCCTGGACATAGCAATATGTGCAAATAACGGGCCTAATTGGTGACCGCTGATAAAGCAGAATCTTTTCTCTTAAACATTCTTTTAATTTCAACTTGTTGTAACAATGAAATAAGTCGATTATGATTTGTATATATTCATATTATAGCGATTGACCGTCTCAATAAACTTTAATGCTTAAATAGAGTAATAAATACACAGATAACTATATTTTTTGCGAAAAAATATAACTATTGACATCATTCAGCAGAAGTCAAATACGTTTTATATAGAGAAATTTTATTATGCAAAGAACGCATAGGAAGTTTGAAAAATTTAACATTTGTACAATTTGAAGATATCAAAAGGCTGCATATTAAATTGTGTAATCCTTCAATAGTTCCCATGACGCTGAGTCACTCACGTAATGCGGTGTTGGCTGCAGTAATTATAATGTTTAAGCGTTTACCACGGGTGTTGCGCAAATCGCGTATCTGCCGGCCGATGGATTGAGAAAACTTATGTGTAATTGTATTGGTAACGGTTAACAAATGATCGTTTAGTCATTAGCGTACAAAGTATACGTATTGTAATAGAAATGTTTTAATTTTATAACTACCTGTGTTACTGATACTTATATAATTTTCATATCTATTGCACAACTTCTGATTTGATCAATTGTTCTAGTTCTTTAAACACTTATTACCAGCAATAGATAAAATTCTGGAATTTTGTTGCTATTGTTAATTCTAAAATAAATCGCGACACTAAAATGTTTGGATACTAAGAAAACTTCTGAGGAAACCAATGAATGAAACTAATTTGAAATACCCTCATCCCAGGAGCATACTTACATCAAAACTTATAATTCACAAAACATGAATAAGATGAAAAACGCTTTATATATGTACTGTACTATGTATGTATTTATTTCATACTGATTTATCTATCAACATCAGTAAATTTATCATATTCAAAGTATGCATTTAAAAATGTTACTTTTTGTTATAATTTAGATTTTATTTCCAGGTCTTATGAGCAATCACCGTGGCCAGAATGTCGGCGGTGATGAGCACGCTCTCGATGATCAGTGGCGGCCGCCGGGCTCACAGGAAACTTGCAAGGTGACGATATTATTCAACCAAATACCACTAACAAAGGTCATTCATTCACCATCTTTCAGTATGGTATGCATATGGCATATAATGGTTTTTATAAGAATTCTTAGAATGGTTGCAATACAGAGCAGCATTTAAAGTCCTTATGTGTTGGGAAATATGTTTTATTTTTCGCCAATTAGAATTTGAGGTTTAATATTCCTTATTTATAAAAATGCACACTTTTGCGTTGTATTATTTGTTAGATATAACATTCACTTAGAAAATGTAATGTGATTTAACTTGTTATTTACTTAATGAAATGCATGCGTAGGTGTAAACTTTACATACGTGTGTATTTACGCATTAGGTTAAACCTGTTGGCATTTCTATTGATAATAAAGTACGTTTTAGTGTAGAAGGTAAACGAGCATGTCGCATGCCAGTTTTATCGTATGTCACCCACAAGAACATGTAGCGATATGGGTTTTGCTGCCCACCCTGAAAATTAAAGTTAAATTCTCTAGATATATCTGTACAAATTGTATCATCTATACATACCTACCTCAGTTTAATCTATTTCTAAATAACTAATACCTACGCACAATTTTTTTTTTTTACTTTCACAGTGTAATCACAATCATGCCTTTTTATAACACAAAAAGATTGAATTGGATCTGTTCAAACATTTGTTGTCCAACCAATCCATTTCTCCAATCCTTCACAACCTTTTAATTATTTAACAATGTCAATCTAACAGCCTTTATTAAATCATATTAAATTGGTAATATGAAAACATCATCTCTGAATAGAAATGAATAATAAAGAAAATACAGATGATAGATAAAATAATACTAGCCTGTCATCAAAAAATGAAGTCTTCAAGCTTACAACGATCTGTCCAGTATTTATTTCTGAAATAAAACTTTTTCCACATGCGCTTCTTATTCTGACGCAAGCCCGAAACACAATAACGCTAAATCTACCTACTGGAAATAGTCTGCCCGGTGCATGCTTCTGCGCATCGTTAATTTTATTGCATGCGCTAGACGCAAGATGAATTGAAAGTTGGCGACGAGAAGCAAGTCTATATGCATGACGGACGACGTTGCTTGTATTTATTAACCCACTCTTATTAATGTTATCCATAAGGCATACATATGCTCCGCAGATTCATGTTCGTATATCTTAAAAGGAATAATTATACCTTATGAATAATAATGAATAATAACTATGTATATAGGTCTATCATTAACACTATCACTTGAGAAAAAAAAAACACTTAAAATTTTTATTAAATTATGATTAAATTCACGAGTCAGTGTGTTTATTGTTATCTTTACGTTAACAATAATCAGAACGATCAAATATAGGTACATTCTAAGTCATTTAAACTACTCTTATATTTCCAGCAGCCGCAAGTCGGGGCAGTACTCGGACGTCGGCGAGGATCGCACGCGCAGCCACCATGACCTCAGCAAGCAGCAACGATCCGCGTCTATGGTGAATATTCTATAGTATAATAATTTTAACACGCTTATATCAGCTTAACTTGTATGCTTATATATAACTAATGCACACTTCAAATTTTGTACACTTATGAAGGATTAGGCACAATCATTTTTGAGGTTTTTTTAGTATCCCGCTTAGGATAGCAACGATTTAATATATTTCGTTACGTGTACTCTGCATAAGAGCAAGTGAGACAAATTGTTGGTTCTATCATTAAATTAAGTTTCGTTTTAACTATATTTATTGTTTAAATACGTATCATGTACACGATAGATGCATAAGCAATAAAACTAACATTATGTTATTGAAATATCGGTGAGGGACATAGGACAACAAAAGAAAAATAACATTGTAAATTTTTTGTTTATTTTATAATACTGACGTAAAACCGTTACGCTGTAGCAATGCGTATCCTTTACGCATATTTAATTGCTAATTTTTTCTTGAGGAGCGTTCGTAATTGCTTATGATTCATCTCTGCTCTTTGGAGCGAAATAATTTTTTTAAGTGTTTGCTGCATGACTTGTATAAATTGCAAAATCTAAACGTTAACTTAAAACATACTAAAGCTAACCCAAAATCGTTCGAGGTAGCCAAATACAAAGTTAAATCCTTATTCTGCAATGTGTTACATCCCTATTTCTATTTTCTAATGACTGGAACATACCCGCAATAGTCGCGGGGTAATTAAAGAAAAGTAAAATTCTGTGTAATCCCAGTCGGCTGCCGAGTACGGCCATGCAATTACAATACTTCCTCGTTTCACTCGCGTTCCTGTGCACAAAAAATCTAATTTCAATTAGAATGCCTATTTCTTGTTTAGAAAATATAAATTGAGAAGATTGGTTCCGAGAACTCTGTTATCTTCAATGTTTATGTATTTCTAATTAGCATTGTACAATAGTAGATAAAGATTAAACAATTCAATTTAAGGTGTATATAAAAAGTAAATCCGAAATTTCCAGTGTGACCATACGAATGCCTAGGATTGAAGTACTGGCTAATATAGTATAATATTATGTGTGTATCAGTATTCAAATGTTATGTTGTGTCAGGCAAAAATTATATTTGTGTATATGCATTAAAAATATTTACCATTTAGCTGTTGCACAAATTCTATGTAAAAAAGAACAGATCATTGAAATTGACTGAATACAATGCAATGAAAGAAGTTTGCA
This sequence comes from Zerene cesonia, assembly GCF_012273895.1. Classification (NCBI taxonomy): domain Eukaryota; kingdom Metazoa; phylum Arthropoda; class Insecta; order Lepidoptera; family Pieridae; genus Zerene; species Zerene cesonia. Next base: position 10,424,977 of record NC_052121.1, on the reverse strand, counting down.
TGTGCTATTTATTTATATACAAACCGATTATAAAGATACACGTAATTTAGTCAATTAAATATGTTGCGAAACTTCAATACTACATCAAGGTTAAATATTTTTCTTGTGATGTTTATATTTTATATTGTGTTCTTGGGTCATATTATTTTACCATTATTGTAGCTTCTTTAAAAAAAAAAAGATCGATCGAAGGGCAGCTAATAACTTTCGACATAACTTCGAAAATGTACTCTAAATCTAATCACTTTATATTCTAAATTTTTTTTGTTATGTAAGCTCGCGTTCACATAAAAAATGTTTAGGAGCGTTCATTAAAAACACATTATACATTCAAGTACGGGCTTTGTGGCGATCGCCGAAAGCGCACGAAGCACAGGGGCCCGTACTCAAACATTAATTAACATTACAATTAAGAGGTCTGTTTGTTGCAGCAAACGTTGGAGACGGGAGGGGTCGTTAACCTGGAGAATCTGGAAGCCAAGGTAAAGTGCCTCCTTTTACTTTTACATCACTATATCGTACTCACCCTTTCTTCTGAAACAGTCTTTTTATTAGATCCACCAAACTGGACATCGCACTATTATGCCAAAATCGATAATGTCGTCCTATGATATGTATCGTGTAGTCAGTACTAGACCATTTCGAGCTTCAACTCGAAAAGGTTGCATGCAATATAGATACATATAATGTTATAAACTAATACAATATCTAATCGTAAATTTTAAGCTACTTCACTCATCAGTTATACGTTAAGTCTTTACAAATAGTTCCAGTTTCCAATTCTCCTTCGATTTCTAGACAGTTTTGGACTAGATACATTTTATAGACGATAATTTTTACTGTGTTAGTAATTAGGTATTTTACATTTTATAGATTGATCATTTTTTTAATTTTAAGTGAGCTAAAATTGTAACAGTTTGAATAGTACAAAAAAAATTAAAGCTTTGTCATGGACATGATAATTTTAATATAATCTTGTTTATTTTTTTATTAAATAAAATAAGTACATTTTAAGAAAAGCCGAGAGAAAGATAAGGTCGGCACAAATCTTCAGGTAACTGTGGGTGATGATATCTATCCGGTTAATTGTTTATTCCGTATTCGCCGCCACTTTGAGACTAATTGTGTGTCAAGATAAACGTAGTTCTCATACTGTTTATCTTTTTGATAGAGATTAAACTAATCGCCAACGGGATTGAAATGTTCTGAATAATGTACTGTTAGGTACATGGTTCATTTAATTGCTATCGTCTGAAGGTGCGATAAGTAGGTTACCAATGGAATATTTTTAGATATCATAAAAAATCATTAATATATACATGTTGCACGTATGTACACACGTTGAATAAAGTATTTGTATTTATACATTATACGATTTTGCTGTTAGGTGTTACATATCAATATACAATAGGATAGGATAGTAGGATAGTAAACATTTTGCACGACTTCAATACTTGCTTTATGAACTTGATGGTTCGTTACTAGTGAATCAGAATATTGAAAGGTTCATCGATAACCACTAATTAGTTGAACATCACTCTGAGTGGCATAACAATCGACTGCGATACGATCGTTGGTGATTGACGCGTGCGCCTTCACGTGTCGTGACTCGGTGACGTGACGTGCCGTACGGTTTCTGTTTCGTTTATATTTCCAATTAAAATAATTATAGGTTATCGGAGTTCAAAGAGCCGATCTTTTTAGATATATTGTAAAATACGGCCTAATAGTTAGATATATTCAACGTCTAGTTGTAAATAAGTATGTAGCAGATATATGTGTAGTAAGTACCAGATCGGAATGCAGTAGGACTATGCCTACAAATAAACATTATTTCGCCATTTGATTTATCTAATATTACCTATACGATATTCTGTGATATATAATACCATTTATATTATATGTTCACACATAATTTGTTTCAAATAAAGGCAGACAAGTTGCAGCTCGCTTGAATTTCATATAAGGTTAGATTAAGATATTCCAGTGATTTAAGAAGGTTACATGAGAATGTTGTCTTGCTCTCAATAATTATCGATGATTTATGTGATTTTTTTCTTTATCAGCATAAAATTAGGTATTTTAATATGAATGCGTAACAATAACTCCTTAATTAAGACTAATAGACTGATTGGATCAGTAATAAAGGAACCGGAACAACTCTAAACTACAACATATAAATGTACAGCCAAAAAAGAGATAGTAATACTTAAACATAAAATCACGTAACTCATTCCATGTGTTAAAAAACTATTAAACTTGGATCATATCGTATTTCTCGCATTATTCCTATTTGATATGATTCATATGGATCGAAAACGATCATCAAGTTCACGTTCCTAGACTTAGTTTTCTTTAATGGCAGCTGTCAGAGCACGCCACTTAACTATACGTTTATAATTACGAAATGGAAGCTCTCCATTTTTTGCACTTAAATGACATTCATCAATAACGAGATAATCAGGAATTAAATTACAAATTGCCATAAATGTGATTTCAAAGCAACGTCCGTTTGTCAATAACCATCAATACAGCTTCCATAAAAACTACGTCTTAACGATTGTGTGATCGAAATGCTTAAGAATTTACGCCATATAGCTTGAATTCTGAGGAATAAAAAGCAGGAATAGTTTAGCATTAGGCCGAGTTCTAGGTGACCGTTTAATCGAAATCTAATATTGACAGCTTTATTATTTGTACTTAAAACCACGTAATATTCCAAAATTGTTGAATGTATATTCCTATTGCCTTTCAATTTACCGAACAAAAATATATTTATGTCGTCTTTACAATTTATTGATACAGACTATTGTATGAAAAAGAGAAGAAAATATGATAAACCAGTTAATTAATTTTACACAGTTGGCTAGCGTTGCATAATATCGGTTTATCTATTAATTTATAAAACGTAGTACCAATGGGGCAAGATTATTTTTGAAAATGAAAAGTATCTTAACTGAAACAAAATCCAATACAGTACAGTACAGTACAGGGCATTTGCGTTCACTAACTGTCGCTGGATGCTACGCAGCCTTAGTTATGCTGATTCAATTACATTTAATAGTCCCCACGTTCATGGCATTTCGCTGAAGTGCTGACATGTAGCACCGGGGTAGTTAATGTATCCTATGTGGCCTGGCGACATACCCGCAGTCGGTTTGCGAATTATTGAAACTGCTATTTACTAGCTGATGGAATCAAACATTAGATGGAGATTTATATGTTTAAGTTTCTTGAAGGGTTTAAAATTTACTTTCTTCTTTTTTTTCATGGTTGCAAATTGCATATGTAATTAATTATTGCTTTGTTTAATAAAAGATAAAACTATAATTACTTTGCTTGGGTAAACAGTCTTTCAACTTACAAGTATTTTATATAATCAATCTTCGAAAAATATTGTAATTTCTAATGTAAAGTCATCCACCGCCCGCAATGAACACCCAGCTGATAAAAGGTGTAGCCTAAGTGTACACAACTATGATAATCTTTGATTCCCGCCAATAATTATGCATAACACTTAGCGATTACGCCAGCATAAAAAACTTACCTGGGCATTATGGTCAGTCAATAAATTATAAAAGTACAGACTTTTTTTAATAACAATCAATACAACACTTTTTGAAATGTAGATATCTAGCTGTATATGCTAGCTATCCAGGTTAGGAGACAGTATCGTCTATTTACTTATGTTTCCAAAAGTCAGTGCTAAATTCATGCAATTCATACATGTACTTATGGATTAAACATATATGATTAAACTTTGTTTTTTTTTATAATAATAACTTAAGATCGCTATTATTTAGGTTTAAAGAAAATTAATAAATAAATGTTCGATAAAATCAGCTCATAAATAAATAAAGCAATTTATGCAATCGATCAGTAAAAACAAATGATTGTTTGATAAATAACGCAACTGCGGAAATCTTAAAGAACAATAATTGTGGGAAAATTGCGATAAGCACATGAGTTGGATGTTTCCTCAATGAATAGATACTGTCACTTGACTAAGTAGACGTTTTATTTTATTGTGATAGCATGTTACACAATCTAGAGTAGAGTAGAAACCCGTATATTGCTACAAATAAAAATATAGTTTATCATAAAGGTTATATCAAAAATTATGCAGTGTGGGAAATATCAAGTGTAGCATGAATTCGATTACTTTATTGTTTTTATAATATAGCTAATACGAAGGGATTATTCTTTCAATATCATATGGCAATTAATTAGGAACTACAAGACCAGTATATTAATAGGATGTTCTATACTTTACATAATGTAGAACTCTTAGACAGTGATAAGTAGTCTACAAGTGAACTAGTTTATTAAATATAAATTATTTATAATTTATTTAAAATAATTCTAGGGTTGGGTGTGTGTTCTGTTTAAAATATCTCAGTTCAAAATGAACAAATTATATACATAATGAAATATAATATCCATTCCGTTCAATTGGTATGTAAAATTTACAACAAATTTTCGCAATTATTTTGAAGACTTATATTAACGTCCAATTGTCTCTAAGGATTCACACAACTCATTAGTTTGTAAAGCGAATGATAAACAGGTTAGCTTCAAAGCACGAAAGTGCAGTCTGTTATTTTAACCAATTCAAGAAACATGCAAATTGCCGTTTGGACCTTGGGAGCATGTTGGCATGCGTCGCATGGGTTCGGGGTTCTCCATCAAAGTTATTCTTGTATTGTATTCATTTTATTAACGGTTAAGTTTTATTATAATAATGTGAACACATAAAATATACTTCATTAAAAGCTTTAAACAATGATAATAAGATTTCATATTGATAGCCTAGTTTATATATAAAATGTCTAAAGTTCACTACCACTAGCACGGAAACTGAATGTTTAATAACGTGGACTGGTCGTAGCTCGCTTCCTGGCTCCTGGCCACGCTTCGTTCCACACGACCGCACTCATATGCCCAAGAAATTTAATAATCTACGCGCTTTAAATAACAGTGAAAAATAGCCTAGCCGTTAATCTTACCAATTTTTTATAATTAACTCTCAAGGCACTTCAATTATATCATATTGGTTATTAGTTAATTATTTATGTAGCGAGGAAAAATATATAATTTATGCTAAGGTTTTATTTAATTCGAATGTTATTAATGAACACACATGTAGTATCTAATCAATTCGATTTGTTGAATCTCTTCAATATTTATAGAAAAGCGGATAAAGCTTAAGATTACCTTAACGTCATTGTCTAATAGAATGCTAAGCGAAATTTCTATTTAAAAAAAAAGCATTATAAATTTTAAAAATTAATAGTAATAGTTTCTGTTCACTGTGCTTCAGCTCCGCTGTTAAGGTATGCTAGTAAAAACCATTGGATGAATTTTATAAACAAAGTACAACAATTTAAACTTGATCATGTTTTTTGTTTCCTAAAGCCTAAATAAAATAGTATTTATGAAACAAGTAGTCGTTTTTACTTATTGAGTTACGTAACAAAAACTTTAGCATTCAAAAGCTTCGCTGGATAATAGCGAGCGACTGAGCCCCCACAAACGATTTGTCACGTCGAAGCGGCCGGTGCGCGAGCAATAGTAGAAACGAGATACACCGGCTCTATAAATCCATTTTAATCTATCACATTGCTCGGTGATTACAAGATCGGCTGCTGTGGGTGTACACACTGTCTGCCTCACATGTGAACTGGTATTCCACAGCCTCGATAAAAGCAATAAAGAAGTTAATGTATGCGAATGAACTCTATTGATGTAAATTTGAGAAAATTATGCTGAGCTTAAGTGCTTTTTTATCTCAATACATATGTTTAATAAAGAACAGATAAGAAAATTAAATAATTTAAAGTTAATCTGTTTATGTTATGTTAAAAACTATCAATGTGACGATTTCTTCTCTTAAGTCTTAGGACTTATTTGGGAAGGCTCGTTTTTACATGCTGACGAAAAGCAAGCGGATGCCCTTCTTCTAACATTAATTTCTCATAGCTAAGCTTTTTGTAAGAGCTGTCTTTTTTGTTATAGCAGGAAATTTATTTAAACAATATTGTAAATAAGTAATAATATAAAAAATATAGATAATAGTGCATAATAAAAGAACGTACTTTGAAGTTTTAGTGAAGTAGTATTACTCCCTCGTTTTAATAATCAGTGTATCAGTGCAGTCAGTAAGGCTCCCTTTGAATGTGGTATTTTTTCTCGTCATGATCGCGTGAACGATATAATGAGAGAAATTTAACTCAATCCATCAACTCTTGATTGTGTGAAATGACGACACTCTGTTACATGTGATGTATGTGACAGGTCTATAGCTATCTAACACTTTAATGGTACAACATCTGATCATACCAACGGTAGTTAAATATTAACATTTTTATAGCGAGTTTTAATCATTTTACAACGTTTCTATTGAATTAATTACGTCATTCTTTATATTTGATTCTCAGAAACATAGTATGGAAACATTTATATGATATGTTAAGCTCTTTCTTCTTTTTTTTTGTAACTTTAGTAATATCTCTGTAGGATTAAATACCTATATCCAGAAATGAACAATTCGTTGCAATTGCTGGCATCGCATATAACTACTATATTGCTCTAGGACTAGTACATAAATTGATTTTTGATTAGATTATAAGGAAAACATGGGTTCGACTTTCCTTTATTTCTTTGACAAACTAATAAGTGTACGACACAAAAATGCACCGATTATTATGTATGTATTTACTGCAAGTAGTATTTTATCATTTAAACACAGAGAAATGGTTCATTATATATTTTCTGTTACATTCTAAAAACTGTTATATTTACAGATGGCAAGTATAGAGGTATCGTTAGGCGGGTCGAGACGGCGCAGCGCCGGCGCACGCGACGCGGCCCGCGAGCTGGAAGCGCTGAAAGGGGCTATAGCGGACAAGGATACCTTGATACAGAAGTACGTCTAGTCATTTTGAATAAAAAACATAGAAGAATTCTAATTATAGATCCATAATTTTTTTAAGTGAATTTGCTTTAAGTGAATATTTCTGCCCTGTTAATACTAAAAGATTATCTGTACTTCTATACTAATAATATAAGTTTCCTAATAATATTTGTTTGTTTTCAAATCTCAGGAACTACTGGACCGATTTCAGAAATCGTTTTACCGTTAGTGATCCTTGAGTGGTAATCGGCGAAACCGGGGCGGGCCGCTAGTTATTGATCCTACTAATATTATAAACTAAAAAAATTGTGAGAATGTATAGATACTTGTTACGCTTTCACCCAAAAACCTCTTTCGGGATTTGTATGAAATTTGGTACAGAGATAGATTATAGTCTAAATTAACACATAGGCAACATATAAGTTGGGTACCAAGCGAGTGAAACCGCTGTTCCCAGCTAGTATTTTTACAAAGTTGAGCACCGTAACATTTTCGCAGTTTAAAGAAGCAATTGAGCGCTTCACTCAGCGCAGCTCGTCTAGCAGCTCAAGCGGCGTCCCCCAGCCCTGGCAGAGGCTCGCGGGAGGAGAGTCCTGCAGCGCTGTCAGCGGATGAAAGGCGCGCCCTGGAGGAGCGGGCGACTGCTGTTCGCGCTGAACTGGACACCAGGCGCGCCAACATTCAAGAATTGAGGAGGAGGCTAGAGAAGACGCATGTCACAGAGTTCGTAAATACTAAATAGTATTATTTCAATGAACTTATTGGGCAATGCTCGCAAAAATATGAATAATTTAACAATATTTTGTGTCTTATAATATAACTGTCTACCTACTAATACGACAAAAAGCAAGACGAAATAATATTAATGATAAAAATATTATATCCAGTAACATCGACACGCGCATCGAGCAGGCCGAGCTGCAGTACCAGGTGGGGCGCGAGGAGCTGGAGCTGCTGACGCTGGGCGAGCAGGCGCGCGCGCTGGCGCTGCTCATAGAACAAGCGGATGCGGCGCGCCACCAGCGGTTCACCTTGCACAGGTACCTTATTTTCACGGGTTAAGATCCTTATTGGATCAGCAGTTATTTAAAAATAATTGACGACTGTAATGTGTCTTTATTTGCACTAAGAGTTTATACAAATGCAATGCCGTTTCTTAGAAATATTAACGTGTGTAACGCACGCGAGTTTATGTGTGTATATTGTATCGTATATAAATATCGTGCAGTTTCGAATAGAAATTATACAATATACAAGCCGAACGCTACTTAACAATTAATCAGTGGCCGCTCAGTGGTCGAAATAGTACCATAAACAAAAAATAAATTATAATACCTATCAGTTGTGTCGATTAATATAGTTTAAAAAATACGCGCTACAATAGCGTTATTGTATTGTCAATGTTCGATTTTCAAACTACTTACTGAGTAAAATTTTATTTTATATGAGCATATTTATAATAAGACAAAAATATTACAGTTACTAGATATATTAAAGCACATAGGTAATATATCTAGTAGATACATATTTTTCTCTACCTGGAATGAATTATTTCAATTTACATCCTTCACTCATCTGTGGAATAATTATAATGCAATTGCGTAACTAGCTTGGGAATCTATCAGAATAATTATATACATTTATATCAGATTGCATCTTCACAAAACTATCAAACACGTGTAAATTGGGACAAGCGCTTAATGGCTTATTTTGCAGTGTTGAGATCAACGATAACACCTTTTACAAATAGTTTTATGTAATAGGCTGAGTTCGTATGATTTCGTGCATACTATCATTGCAACATAATTAGTGGAATATTAGGTATGTTTTATAATCACACATGTATCAAATACAGAATTGTATTATTTAAAATAAAATAAATTGAAACAGTTAGATTGTAGTGCTTGGCTTGGTAAATAATAATTAATATTAAAGTTTATTCAGCGGAAAGCAAAGATTTTCACGCGTCAGGCATGAACCTAAAAATGCATTTCTATAAATGATAAACAATGCCACATTTTAAAATACGACTTATGTAAAAAGCGTAGTAAATGCAAATACAAACTTCTAAAAACTCTTTAGAAGTCATCGTTGTGAGTTTTACACTTAAGAATTTCAATATGCTTTACGTAAGATATTGAATAAGTTTATTCTTTCGTGTGCAAAAAGCTTAACGATAGTTTCGTCACGACCCATCCATTGTGTGAGGGGTGGAGCGATTTGAAATCGTACGTTTCTATGCTAATGTTCCGGATTATCTTGAGAAAATCTCTGCGATGCAGGTCACCACATCAATAGTGGAAAGTCGAAACGTATCAATTTGTTCAGTATAACTAACACCCGGATTGTTCAGTATTTCCGTCGAGATAACAATGGAATATGATTACAGGTTGTGGTAATTGCAATCATGATAAATTCACAACCTAGTTGACCACTTCGAGTAGTATATATAATACAATTACTGATTGGTTTAATTATTGAACTTTTATTTCTTTTTGATTCCATTCACATCTTTCAGTTTAACACACTACACAATATATTATGTACATATTAACAATGTAGTTTCAACGCAAAACCTTTTATAATATCCCAATAACAATCATCGATAAAACTGTACTTCTAATTGAATCATTTCATTTTTTCCTTAAATACCAGCAAGGTTAAAGGAGTAATAGCGCTGTGTGAGAACAAATGATACCTTGAAACAACTATAACGGCTTAGTAAGTATAAAACCTTGTGGGAGCCTCAGTTATCGCCAATTTTAAAGAAAATTCACGACCCACACAGTGCTACGGCAACAATCGATCAGTGTACTAATTGCTAAAGCAGCTTTATTAATCAAAATCACATTTTTCCCTTGAACATACAATGAGAATTCATTAAACGTATAGGTAATGAGAATTAATTTTAATCGTGCGAATTTTTACGATCAGATCGAATTTTTACAAATCGTATAAGAATTATTGCGCTTCTTTTTTGTAGATATGTTACTTTAATAAATAATGAATAACTAGAGTTAGGTAATAGCTGTAGGTACTTGGCGAATCAACTAAGAATAGGATCCATTCTGCGCCATTTTGTGTCGTAATTAACACAATTCAAACTAATTAATTGTAATCTAGAGTGTGATGATATTATTAAGTTTGTAATTGAATTTCATTTAAGAGTCACGCAAATAAAAAGTTTTATTGAAATGCAGAAATGTTAATACAAAAATGTAGTTCAATTTACATGGAAACCGTATCAAAATCGAAATTGACACATAAAGGTCATTGACATTCCTATTCTTAGTACCTAATTGCGACGTATAGTAGGTTGGTACCCTAACAACATACTTAAAGATTATTGGCGAATTTTTATGATTAAATGTAAGTAGTTAGAGGAGTTTATTTCCCAAGATCAGTTGCACACAAAAACGCAGAGCTCGGTAGGATATGAGTTCTTATCACGAGCAATGATGGATGTGAGAAGTTTCGTAAACAATGCTCACTACATTATACTGGGACAGTTGCTTTTTGTCGTCCGATTATTAAAGCACAAATACAAAGTAGGTACATAATTTATGCCTGATATCTACACTTCTACACTAATATAATAAAGAGGAAAATTTTGTATTTTTATATGTTTGTAACGTTTCCACGCAAAGACCACTGGACCGATTTCAAAAATTCTTTCATCATTAGAAAGATGCAGCTTTACTGAGTGACCTAGGCTACCACGGGCAAAGCCAGGACGAACAGCTAGAAGAATATTAGAAAGAAAATTGAAGTGAACATTATGATATTAAGCAAAAGTATGTAATAAACTTATAACTAAATCTAAATGAGTTAATACATGCTTGAGTTTAAGTATGTCGGTAATAAAGGCAAAAGTAATTTAATGTGTCATTTGTAAAAGCAGAACCTGGTAATAATTATTCTGCATTATAAATAAAGTTCATTAATAAGATGCAAATAATGCTAAGGTAACAATGAGTACTTTCACAAATCAAAAACAAAAATGATGAATCCCAAATTATCCAATTTTCCTAAATTACCAACGAGCCCCTTTAACAATGCCTTCACATTCTCCGTTTAATGGAGAAGAACTTTAAAATGGTGAAGACTTAAATATTGACATACTATAAATCGGGTCGGTGGTTGCTCCCACGCTCTCCCTTGATGGATAACCGCTAGTCATTAACACTAATTACTCCTAAGCGATGCTAATACTGCGGTGAAACAAATTACTTTTGATTCCCGCCCAGACGAACAACTAGTGAGTGCATTTTATGAATACACACATATATTCGTTGTTTCTTTCATGTCCAAAGAGAAAAATAATTAATGACATTGTCAATGACCAGCCACTGGCCATACCTTTATATAAGGCCTCTGTTCCTGCAGGGGAATCAGGTATAAAGTAAAGAATATGATATTCATGTTTATTATATTTTTTTCCTAATTGCGTATGAGTACTTAATTAGATTGACGTGGACGATTTTTAATGAAGTATGTTCTATGTAACATATGTTAATAAGTTTTTGTAAAGAAAATACCATTTATTCATCAGTTTGCTAAAAGCATCCCCCTATTACATTTTGGACACTGTTCAATACGTACTACTAAACAACAAAAAATCTTTCAAATTGTAATGCATCTAAGAAGATATTAAAGTCAAACGAAAACCCCTATATGAAGGTACTGTGTGTATGTTCCTAATAAAGTTACTAGTAATTTACTTTGGATTTGTGTCTGCTTCGTTGCACTCACGTTTCGCGCACGCTGGCGTGGGAATCGTAAAGCGATGCTCTGTTTTAAATCGAGTACCACTACGTTAGTACTAATAAGTATATTGTGGTACCATGATGCTAAAAGAAGTTATGGTAAAGGTTAGCATGTATGGGTATAATTGATCATATTACGTTCTCACCTAACTTCTTAAATAATTGTTATCGTTGGCCAGGAGTATCGTTATAGTCAAAATAAACAAACATTAGAAATAGAGGTTCAATTAATCATTAACTCTATTATTTTTTCCTTTTTACTGCCTTTAATTTCTTGCATTATCGACAGACATAAATCAGGTTTATTTGGAGATTTGTTCAAGTATACATAATATATGTGTTTTTCCTTTGTTAAAACTACAAACACTCGATTTTGCTTTAAATTGTCATATCTACAGATAAATTATGATCTGATGTAGAGGCCATATAAACTGAACCATGCTATCGAGGTACCACTCGCTAAATGTATAGTTTTAACAGAAATTATTATAGCAAACATACAATCAAGCATATCAATAATAGATAATAAGAAATACAGGTTTATTTATACAGGATCTAAGAGAATTGGTTAGGAAGGCAGTGGGCGGCACGTAGCTGCGCTCGTAGGATGCTCATGATTTGTTATGTACTATAATTGCATGTAACGTCGATTAATTATCGTAAATTTATTGTGTTGTGAAATGTTTGATTAATACTAGTGGATATGTAATAATTTCTAATGGATTACATACGTTGTACTTCGCGGATATTTTGTGCATTCTGACAATACAAATGCACACTATACACAGTTAGAATAATAATCAGATTTACATTTTTTACATCGATACTTTTTCTAGTTCGATTCAACTGACCGACATATGCAAGTGATAAATTTACACTAACCTATATAATAATAATTCATTAGCTTCATAATTCTTTATATTTTCAAAAGCAAGAACAAACATCGGTTTTTAAATGAGTCTCACACATGAACATACGAGCATTGTATTGAAGAGTTCATGTCATGAATATAACTCGAATATAATAACATAATACGATCATGTCTTACGAGATAATAGCCTCCAAACCTTTAATTGAGAACAGCATGCAACGAAGACATTATCTTCGTTGCATGACGATGACATTTATGTCAATTATTTTATATCTACTACTGTTATTTCTAAATAATTTTTCTTTGTACACGAATAAATGAATTGTTTAAAGTACTTGAATGCTTATTCGCTTTTTTCTATACTCTATGAAAATAATAATAAACAAATTAAAAAGATAATTGCTAGTAATAACAATCTCATTTGGTTCTACAACTAATTTAAACGGTTTCACGCTTATTACGTCAGTGGAATGTCCAAGGTAACCTGTGAAATTATTTATAATCTATATCTGGTTATGTCCGTGGTCCGGGGTCAGTGTCCCGGCCCTCTGCCCCGGCCGTGACTTAGGGGCAATAAATATGGCCTTTGGACACGACGCTGTGCCCTATCGGTACAAGCTCATCTCACGATTAGGGCTGCTGCGTGTTCAATTTGTTAGTTAATAGTTTTCAATGAGTATGAATAACATTGTTGTGCTATTTTAATACAGACTAACTGCACCATGACTTCCATTAATTGTTTAGTTCTTACCAGTTGTCTTTTTCTCTCTTAAATAGAAATACCAACTGAAGGCGAAGTAGAAATTATAACTTATTTTTGTATATTCGCTATATATAGTAACGCTTATTTTGATATTTAAAGGTCAACTTCGGCACAATAATTGACAAATATCATTGCAATTCAATTCAATATAAGTCATCGATAATTGATAATTTTTTATTACGCATATCCCATAAATGTATTTTATCTAATGCCATAACGTATCTACTGCATACTTACATGTACGAATTAATATATGAAACAAGAAATACTGACTTGATAGTCGGAATCGAAAGATTGAAGACCCTAGTCATGTCTGCAGATCATGACCAATATAATATCTATCGAAACACGGAGATAACTTATGATGCTTGTCAAGATCTAACCAGAAAAGGAATACGCGTGTATGGTCCCAGTAAAAATTGATATAAAACCTATCCTATTCAAAAACATGCTTTCAATTTAACTTATTCGTGAAATGCACGCAAACCCTTACTCAAGAAACATTAATGACGTTCCTTTGTAAGGTTTAATCACGAGGAATGCCGACATGAATTAAATAATTGCAATTAGTTAAATTTGCGATGTTAACATGTTGCGATTCAATTATGCTGTTCCTGTGAGATATTCCTACAAAGCCGGGACGAAATAAAATTAAATATGTTACTTATTTACGATCTGATTGATTGCTCGATCTTCTACAATATTATAATATGAGCTATGTATACGAGATTACAAAATCATTCTTTCGTATTCCCGCCTTTATTAACTACTAAGCAATATCACATGACAGCCGGGTTCAATTAAAAGAAAATTCCTTCGGAAAGAAGATTCCTTCTAACAATATTCCAACCTAGTTTTACTTATAAAAAAAAAAGAATGGCAATAAAATTATCCAAATCTATCGCTTTTCTGTGACCGCCTCCTTGGTACAGTGATTAACGCGTGAACGTAGAACCGATGGGTCCTGGGTTCGATTCCCGGTGGGGACGCACAAAAAAAAAGGTCTTCGTCTGGCTGGACACAGAAGGTTGATCACCTTCATGACTTGTCTTGTATAGCAGCAATTATATTTTCTTCCTCATAATATAATATGTTGGTTGTTTTTCAGTACTGTACGCGAGTGTGGTGGCACTGGTACGATCGTGTGTACGGAGGCGCGCGAGGGCTCGTGGGGCGCCTCCCCGCGAGGCTCTGGGGTCACCCTGGAATGGACAAATCATCCAGCTCTCAAGCCTGGTGATAGGTGAAGATATGATTTTTTTATATTTTAAATATTTGTAGTACGTAGCTTTTGCGCTGTCATTAACCGGGATCTTCAAAAAATAGCCACCTGCCATCAATCCCCAAGTAGAACTTGATTAAAATAACAATATACTACAGCTGTCTTATTTCGAAGAGAATCAATGTGCTAATGTGCGAAATGTAAAAGTTATTTTAATGTAAAACACTTCATTGTCACACCATACAACAAATATTAACCAATAATTAATTAATGTTACTCAACTCCAGGCTCATAGAAGTGAACGGCACCAACACAATGCACTGCAACCTGGAAGAGCTGCGGCGCGCCAGCTCGGCCAGCTCGCCGGCGCGCCTCGTCGTCATCCGCGGCCTGGCGCAGCCACAACCGTTCACACAGGTGTGCTTTCGTATACTTAAATAGTCAATTTACATTTATTAAACCAGTTTTTACGATAAGAAACCTAAATTATCCTGTTGAGATTAAGAATTTATATGCTATAATTTATATTGTAAGAAAAATATCAATTTCTAATACAACTTCTAGCTTATTTCTTTCTATTTTGATAATTATTTCATAAAGACGTTTGTCAATGATTCAGTTGAAATACACTGGATGACCAAGTAGTCATCATAATAGCTATTTAAAATAAAAAAAATACCAGAATTAAGTTCCAAAGAAGCTCTTAACCTCTTTCTCTAAATTAAAGAACGAAGCAGTAACGTTGCGTACAGAACTGGAAGCGCTGAAGAGCGCTGCAGAAGAAGCGGAGAAAGCGAAAGAGGGGCTGCGCGCCGACAACACACGCCTCACACATCGGATATCCTACCTCGAGGAGCAGGTCGCCGAGCTGCTGACGAGACATACTCAGGTATGAACGAGATGAGATGTTGGACAATTGTTTTATAATTTAGCATGGGTGCATCTTTGAACTGTACAGTTTAATTGAAATCTCCCTGATCAAAAATGAAAACATTTATCATATAATTTCAATTCACTCAATCTCATTTTTATTATGATATTGAAATTCCTATTTCTAATTACAGTTACGCCCGTCAAGCAGCAATGAAAGCTGTATTACTGTGAACAAGACGAAGAAGAATGTCACCAACATCAACATAACGAGCGAGCCCCAACCCAGCAGACAGGGCCCCAAGTCAGAGGTGCAGGTATTTCAGAAGGGACCCGACATTACCGCCATTGTAGCTAAATTGCCCGGTCTCGACGGAGCTGAAGCTAATCTACCAGTGATTCGGCCAAGATCTAATGCATCCGGAGCTTCTTCAAGAATGGCCCCGTCCCCGCGAACCTCACCTCCTCCTCATCACAGGTCGCACAGCTCCCATAGCCTGGAACATCGAGCAGGTAGAATGAGGCACTCCTTATCCCACCATTGTATTCATGGCGGAGTGGACTACAGCGTAGAAACAGATGCTGCCATCCGAATGATAGAACGCAACCAAAGACATATGGAAAAACAGCGGTTGAAAAATGAAAAACTGAATAGATCAAAGACTGAAGAACACTTCAGATCAGACAGTGACCTTGATAGAAAGTCTTCAAGTTCATGTGATCCGCGGCAAGATATAAAGAAAGCCGCAGAGAGAATAGAAGAAAGTATCAAAAAGACTAACTGGGCCGAAAGAAAAACCCTATCGATCATCGAGCAGCTCAAACGCTCGCAACGTTTACGCAAATTAAAAAAGAATGATAGTTCTGAAGACATTCAAGTAGAAAGTACATACATGTACAATAGGATCGATGGGAAAGTTTTGGAAAATGCGCACAAGTCGAGTCGAAGGACATCCAAGCTTTACTCTAGAAGTGCCAAATCATCCGAATTCGAATCAGAATCTGATTTCCCAAATGATATTTACAGTAG
Organism: Zerene cesonia; assembly: GCF_012273895.1. Lineage (NCBI taxonomy): Eukaryota > Metazoa > Arthropoda > Insecta > Lepidoptera > Pieridae > Zerene > Zerene cesonia. Next base: position 10,408,542 of record NC_052121.1, on the reverse strand, counting down.
TTCGCCACGGTTGGATTACGGGTCTGAGAGTTGTTCCAGGTTAAGTCATTACAAAAAGAATGAAGAAAGAAGAGATGATCCCAAACGACCGACACCTCCCCGCAAACCGTTACGCCTGTCACTTCACAAAGCAAAGAGTGTCCACTCTTTAATGAATGGAAGCGAAACCGAACAGAGCAGACCTCCGTCAGAAGCTCAGGAGTCAGTCAAGCGACCAGTAAAGAGAACGCACGGGGCTGATAAGGGCAGGGAGAGAATACGAGATGGTGGGAGAGCGACTCCTCGACCTTCCCGGAAAGTTTTAAATGGTTTTAGCGCGTGTGAAACTCCAGCAGCTGACGACTTGTACCCGGACACGCACGTCCCGGTCAGGGTCAATGGAATGGTTCGAGCTGGCAAATGGTGCTAGCGTTTGCTGAACCAGATATTCAATTTCTTCCACCTGGATGTATAGGGAGTTAGGCAATGAATTGAGGCTATTTCTATCCAGTGAATTTCTGTTCATATTTACGATAGTGCACCCACCGTTAATACTCACCAATAAATGTATTTATTTAGTAAATAAACCAGTTTTATAATACGTTTTTTTTTACACCAACAACCTCTATATATGAGAAATTTTGAAAGAATAGAAAAATTTTGATCACGAGGCAGGATAGGCTACGGTTATATATTGCTACGGTTAGGCAAGATACGCAGGTTCGTATCCTGCCTCGTGATCAAAATTTTTCTATTCTTTCAAAATTTCTCATTTATAAAGCATTTCAATGCTATAAAACTAAAAATTAAACCTCTATATATATATGTATCATAAATGTAAGCAGTCTGATTACCAAATTATTAATCACTTAAATTACTTGTTCAAACGCAGGAAGGTTGTATTAAAACACCATTTTAATAATTATTATTTATTTTAGAACGCCGATTACATAGAATTATCAGAAAGAAACAAATATATCTAACAAATTATACATTACTGTGCAAATGAAACAAATGACAATATTTACATTTACGAAAATAATGATCACATTTCTTATGCAAAATTATACACTTAGAAGAATTAAAAAATTGCAAATAAATTCTATTGGAGTTCATAATATACTTTACGTTAAAAATATATATATCAATCATGTACCTCACTCATTTCACATACCTAAAACCCACCGAAACCGAAAGGCGCCAAATCCAAATTCAAATTGGCTACCCTATGGGCACAGCATTAAACATTCGACGAGAAAACAACATTAAAAAAAACTCCCCTCTCTTAATACGAATTATGATAAATGTAATCAGAATCAAACGAACACTGACGGAAACCAGTTAACATTTCCCACAGAGTGACTAGAGCTTAACCAGGAAACATTGTGATGTCTTTCACATGGGTTCTTTTTAGAGCAGTCTTAGCGTCCTTTGTAAACTTCCTTCCTCATAAGCAAAATTATCACTAAATATAAACACAAGTGTACAATTATATACATTATATTTGGGATATGAAGCGCCCAAAGGAAATATAATAAACATCTTCTGAATACTTCATTTCATTACCTCTCACTGGGAATCTCACTCCAAATAATATTCGAACAATATAGTTATGTATGTTTTCTAAACGAGTATATGACCTTAATCTATTTAAATGACGATGGCGTCATCATGGCGATGTAATCGCAACATTATTTTCTTATTTTATATATATTAAAACAAGTATATAGTTAGTAGGTAGATGGTTCAGTAGCAAAATCCCATAAAATACCAAGTGGCCCAGTAACAAAAAGTCTTATCGAATGAAAACATGTTTTTTTTCTCAAAATCGATTTTCACTTAAAACCACTTGTTACCTCCTGTTATCATAGCCATGACGACGCGTTTTGACAATATTCAAAGTACCATAATTACGAAATATGACATAGGGAACCCACTGCGAGACGGTAGCATCGCACTCGGGTCTGTTAACCACTGTAACAGTGTTACTCCTGACTAAAAGATATCTGTAAAAAGTAACCTAACGTTTAAAAACTACAAAGACATTCATAGGATACTGTCCGCTAGTCATATATGGTCGTTTAAGGCTAAACAATATCTTAACATTTATTCCTATAATGGCTATCATTGAGCGCACCTATTACATAAATGAAACACCAGAAAAGAAAAAATACTAAGTCTGTGAATGTAACTTGAAAGACCTGAGTGGTCCTTCGAGCCGGACATATTCAGTATGTCTGTATTCAGTATGTATAGACAATAGTACGTTATTAAATAAGATACAATATTAAATGCCACGTTTCTAGACGCGTTATGTTTGCGCTGCTGGGGTGAACACTCAATGATGGCAAATAGAATACAATTAAGATTAAGATAATGTATAAAAGGGTAATTACGTACAATAACACCAATAACATTAAACCACCTTTCCGCTGCTCCTTTTTCTAGAACTGGTAGCAGCGACCCCAGTTCACAAATCTGTAAAAAAAGGAATATTAATTACATTATATAGACCTAGATAAATAGCTGAAAATAATATAGGAAATGTGACATTTCCCGCGTGTACATGCTTCCAATTCTGGCAATTATGAGTCTGGCAACTTTGAAGTTCAAAATTGTTAGAAGTCGCTAATACACTGAAATAATTCCTCCCTTCAAAAACCCAAAACACGTCTTTTTTCTGTCGGAAAATCTCGCATAGATACCCATGGCCCCTGGGGAACGAGCCGTAGGTTAAGTTGGATTCCTACCGACTAAAACTCCACTGTGTTCCGTCGAGCCGGTTTAATAAAGGGGTCACGGGAGCTACTTATGTATGTGTGTATATGTGTGTGTGTGCGCGTGTGCGTCGGGCGACTCACTTCTTGAGCGGCTGCGGCAGCGGCAGCTCGCGCACGGCGCGCTTCATGAGCAGCGAGAGGCGCACGCGGCGCGCGTCGCCGCCGCGCGCGATGCTGCGCTGGCGCTGGCGCATGCGGCGCGCCTCGGCGCGCTCGATCACCTCCTCCAGCGAGGGCCGCCCCGACGAGCGGCCCGACGAGCGCGACGAGCGCCGCCGGCGACCTGCGCACCGCCCCACGTCTCATTAGTTACATTAAGATGTTTGATATACTATGTTATAATATGTACTTTTTATACAGATCACGATTGAAGTTTAAGAAGCGTGCATCTGCAGAATCCTAAATTTAATAGTTCTACAAACAAGATTAGTTTCATCTCTATCAGTATTTTCCATATAAGCTAGAAGAGGACAATGTTACTTCCCTAAGAAGCTTAAAATTTTACAATATGTATTTGTTTCTTTAAAAAAAACTATAAGAGAATTTGTTGAGTTGGTTGTATATTTGAATTATTAAGATATACAACAATAGTTGAAACAAACCCTGTTTAATCAACTAACCTGTAGACGGTTCAGGTTCCGTATCAGTCTCCCAGCTGTCGGAATCCTCACTCTCCGACTCTTCTGAATCATCAGACTTCGACTTGGGGGAACTGCTTGGTGTGTTTTCACCGATCCCACTATCCAGCTTCTGCCTCTTTGCCTTCCTTTTTGAGACTCCTTCATTGTCCTCGCCTTCCGCTACCTTTGGCTTAGGTCTAGAATCCTCCCAGTCCATCTCAGCTGATGTACCAGGTTCCTGCATCTTTGGTATGAATATTTCCACTTCAGATGGCATCCCTGGATTGGACGAGTCAGGTTTATCATCCTGGGAATAAAAATTTATATGTAGAACAAAACTGCCGTGAAAGTTACAAAATGACAATTTTTCAATTAAAGAATTAAATAAACAATAACAATATCTAGACCAACAGTAACACCTGTTTTATAGTCTGAACTTCAAGTCTCTCAGATCTAGACTCGAGTTTATAATTTCTAGTAAGAATAATGCAATTGTTAGTAAATCTGTGTTTAAATCTTTATTATTTATAAAAAATATTATTACAATATAAAAAACTTACATCATCATCACTACTATCATCAAGAATGGGCGTTTTTGATCGAGGCATTTTTTTAAGATTATCTTTATTTTCTCCTTCTTTGGAAGTGGAGGGCTTTTCATCATCAACCGAGTCACTAGACGATTTTCTGCTGGCCTTCCTAGATAGCTTCCCAAAATTCTTATTTCTTTTACCCCAGTACTTCTTCTTCCTCAACTTCTTAATTAATTCAAGTGCTTGATCGCTGTGGGACTCTGTTTCTTTGTCACGAGAAGTCTCACTCTTGCCATTATCATCACTTTTGCCAGTGTCTTCTCTCTTGCCATTATCTTCACTCTTGCTATTACTAAAGCCTTTGTCTGCTGCTTTATCAGACTTATTGTTGTTTTCTGTTTCTTCATCAGTCTTTGTGTTCTCTTGAGCCTTATCCTTTTGCTTTTCTTGTGTTTCATCGTCCATCTCTGTATTTGCATCGCCAGCACTTTCAACCTTATCAGTCTTTGTTTTTGGACTCTTTTCCACTGTATTGTCCGTACCATCATTTCCATCGCTATCATCATCATCGCTCGAGTCATCTTCATCACCATTTCGACTCTGACCGCTCTGTTCGTCGGAATCGTCAGAATCGTTCGACCTTCTAGCGACTCGATCGAATCGCAAGGCGCCGGCCACTCTGTTCTGACCCATACTAATCACCAGGCTTAATAAAGCATTCATTTCGTTTGCACCACTCTCCGTGTCAAGATCGTGGAGGACATTGAGGTTTTCTATAAATACAACAAAGTTTTATAACGAAAATTCAATGAACTGCTAAAGCCAAGTGTTAAACTAAGACTATATTATGTTGAATGACTAAGGACATAACATCAGTAATTAAAATAAATATAACCATTGTACAAATATAATAATCATTCATAATATACAAAAGTATTATTAAATATTATGCACTTACGAACTTCACCGCCGGGTTCAATAGGTATGCAGATCTTCCTGGGGCAGGACACACGTCGTGGTCGGCGCCAGGGCCTTTCCTAAATAGGAAACAAGTTTATTTAAAAAAATAATCTTCTTCAATTTGTGATATAAATAATTGTTTTCTCATATTGGAAAACAGTACATGTATAGACTGTGTTCAAATTGACTTCAAAACATAACTGTATTATTTATGTTATATGCCATATATGCCTTCCTAACTATTTGAATTTAAATGAATCAAACACTTTAATAGAGAATATTTAAAGCGGCATTGAACATTTCTACATACCTTGAGCTCTGGATTCCGGCGAATGACACCCTCTCTCATAGAGGCACGAACTCGCGCCCTGGCTAGTAATTGTAGACGCGGCGGCATTAAGTCGGCTGTGAAAAAACACTCAAATTATATGATTACATTACTTGATTAATAAAATAGATAAATAAAAACGTTTATTCTAAGAACACAAAAAATACAATAGAACAACAAAATGCAAACAAATAAACACTCAGAGAGATTTAAATATTGAAATTAAAAAAAAAAAGGAATTGTGTAGTGAGTCAAAGGAAATGTGTAGAAAATGTCTTTACTTAGTATTAAAGTCAGTGTCACGGGACACCAATTCTGATTTCAAATGAAGGTAAAGAACAAGAAAAAGAAAAAGAAGAAATAGTAATACAGTAATATTTAAACGATACTGAGATAGTTTATAGAGAAAATAAAAATATAGAAATATAATTAGAAAAAATACATTTGACATCTTTTATAGTCTCATCTGTGGTGGAAACAATTACATTTCAAAAAAAAATACTTAAATTTAATAATAAAACTATGTTTTGACAAAACTTTTATTCAAAACAAAGCCTAACAACAGAATGATAGCTAATTACATCTCAGACATTTTTTAGGTTTACATTTTTTAAATAGAAACATAGCTTCTATAGTCTTAGAAGTTAGAGATTGGCATCAAAAACAAAGTTTTCATTCTTTATATATTTTGGAATTATGGAAAACATTCTAATTTACTATAAATTTTTAATTGCCATTGCATTGTGGCAAAAGTTATTGTGGTGCGTGAATGCACACCTAGATACAGTCAAAAGACAAAGACAACAGATGCATTTTTTCCAAGAAATGCATTACTTCTCTGTGTTTAGAAAAAGTTACCTAAATACATAATATATTTGGTACAATATGTTTTTGATTAAAATTAGTTCTAAATTAGCCAGATACATCATATCAAATAGTTGAGTTGAGATAGTTTTATAATAGTGTGGTTGATTTTAAAATATTGTATATGATATTAATCAATATGTTCTCAATTAAACTTAAAAACTTGCCTAATTTAACACTGTCCAAAGAGTCCTCTTGAGTTGGCACTTGTAAATTCAAAAAGGACACATTTAGCAGGCTGCGTGACACCCACTTGTTCTCCGACACTCGCTTCACTTGCTGCAGAGTGTCATTGATGGGCAGCACGAGAATGCCTCCAACCTTTTATAAAAAAAAATTTTACAAATTGTAGAGTAAAATTTTCCCTCTAATTATAGAGGTAAGCAAATATATTTGTACTTTATCAATTAAGATGTTTGTAAGAGTGTGTATAACACAAAATGTTTAGTTAATAAACATTTAGTTCTGCTTTAATAGCAGTAGAATTTTAGAATTTTACATGGTCATATGTTTTGGATATTAATAATAATTTATAGGTGTAGATACCTTAATAAGATTCTTGAAGTAATTTTCATATTCTTCAGGACATCCAGCACCGCAATAAACTCGATCATAGCCACATTGAAGAGGAGCTATGCAAAGTCCATTGCCTGCATGTAATTAAATCAAACAGATGTATTATGTTAATATTCAGGTAAATAATATACAATAAACAGATTTTTAAGCTTTAAGACCTTCTTTAAGAGCTTTACAGACCAAACTTTAACAAACCAACAAGCTTTGGCTAAAACATACATATCTAAGGCAAGCTAGGAGTCCTTACCTGTGTAAAACTTAGGTTCGCAAAAGTCGAAGTCGTCCAAGGATGGTGAATTTTCAATAAACTGGCTGAGCTTCTTTGTTGCATATTCCACAATGGTTGGGTGCACCTCCACCCCATGGCTGATGCCTGCGGTGCCCAGGATCAGCCCGGCCAGAGTGCTCAGGTATCCTGTGCCCGATCCGACATTCAGGAACGACAGCCCAGGCTTCAGCTCAAGTCCCTCCATCACCTCACTAAAGAGCCATGGAACATCACTTAGATACAGAATCATGAAATTCCAAGTCTAAGTGTAGAATCAGTCCATGAATACTCTTTCCTGAGTTCAAAAAAGCCAGGTATGTTGAAATTTTTGCCAATTATCTACTAAGTAAAATAAAATCTATATTTACTGGATAAAAACATCATGTACGTAAATAACCTTTAAAGTATTAATAAATGTTAGAAAATAAAAGGTGTATACTACAAAGTGTTATATTACCTGTATATACATGGCGAAGACAAGTGAAAGGGTTCCTTCCTCCAAGCCAGATCTTTATAAGCCTGGTCTCGGGCCTCAGGTGTCATGTAATCCGCACGATCTAAAGCCCGAAATACTTTTTCTACTCGCCTAGTGCGTATATAGTTTCCACTCAATAGATTGTCTATCAACTCATTATTATCGCGACCTGAGCTCACGGCACCACCCATTTTGTTGTATAATTAATTTACTTATAAATCCTTAAGCCTCTAACTCCAATCGCAGCTGGTTTAAATTCTCTGTGACGTCACAGTTGTTTTTCAACATATTTTACCAGGGCACGTAGGTCTAGACACCATTTTATGATTTCGGTTCCTTTCTTTCTTAGTTAAGTTGCTTAATCTTAGCATACAAATATACGTAGCTAACAATTCATTACATAAACCTGAACAATAACAACGATTAAATTATTGTATTTTTCGAAAAATTTCTTTTATTTAGCAATAAATGTAATTTTAAATATTGAATATCGCAATGGCAGAAAAAACAATAATTACCATATGTGAAATTATTTGGCAGGTTTGTAAGACCATTGCCTGCTCTAAAAAAATCACTAAAATTTTATTATTCACATAACTACAAGGAACGAAGTAATAAATAAAGAAATATCTGTACAAAATAAAACCAACGATGAACAAATAAATTCATAATTACAAAATGAATGTTTCTGCTGTATTATTTCGATGATTTTCCCATACTTAATGATTTCGTCAGCACATTAGGTACCCATTCCTTTATTTCGAAGAAGTTTAGTTCACAATAAAAGTGTCTAAATTTTACTTAACTAGGTAGGTAGAGAGGTATCTATTCTTATTTTTATTAGGTATCATACGTGGCTGTAATATGATTTAGCACTTCTGTTATCTATTGCCAAAATTGACAATCAATCAGTGGTCAAACAGTGGGGTTGGTTGGGGAAGTTATTTCTCTTATTTCCGAGGTATATTGAATTCTAAAATTGTTTCAGTAATTAAGTAAAGAGATTGTTACTCTTATTGTACTGTTACCAGTGAAAGTTATTTTTGGATCTCAATGAAAACTGCGATTTTCCTTAAACGTCATATGCTGTTGTGATTACGCTAAGTGTATTGTGGAATAGATGTTTTTTGTGACGTAATAATTTAAGAAGGGTGAAAACTATTGAGCCTGTAATGGCAGAGACAAGTGAAGCGAAGCCAAGTGCATCAGCTCCTGGTGGTGATGCAGGCGGAGAGGAAGACAAGCGCGATGAACGAATGTTGGAATGCAACATCTGCTTGGATACAGCTCGAGATGCCGTTGTTAGCATGTGTGGACATTTATTCTGGTATGTTCTGTTATAGATATATACAAAAATAAATAAATAATAAATAAGTTTTGAACTGAAATTCATTTGGATGATATTATTCACATTCAAAGTTTAACCTTAGGTATGTAAATAAGTACATTATATTAATTACTTATCGAATTGTATCGTGTAATATTTGTGCATTGGCAAAATAGTAACTTGTGAATCCTAAACTTAAGCTTAATTTAAGTAAACTATAAATAATCATTTATATTCTGGTTGATGATTTGCAAATGACTTGTGCAATTTTCATACAAGTGAATGTTTTTATTTTTTAAGTACGCCAATGCCAATCATATTACAGATATAGTATCTAAAGCAAAGTGAGACAACATTTAAATGAGTACTGTTAGCTGATATTGATATTCAATAACAAGTAGGTTTTCATTTTGAGAAAAAATTAAAAACTATGGTAAACATAGAAATGGAAATTAGAGTAACTTCTTAATTATATTAATAACTGTGAAGTAAATTTCCTAAAAAGAGTTTTAATTTAAGAGAAATTTAACAGTTTTGGACATTCAAATGTTTATCGGTTTTTTTTTAATATGTATTAATAATATTATGAATTCAAAGTCAATGTCAAATATTATGGGCTTTGAAATTAGATCTTAGAAAAATTTGTGAGGGTAAAGGTAGGTAGCAATAGTAAATGGTGACATTGAGGAAAAGTCATGTTATAACATCATGTAAGTATTGCTTTTATCAATAAAATTGAATAAAAAAAGGGTTGTAAATTTCACACTTAAATTATACTTTTATAATGTTGGCCTCCTATGAGGGTTCAGGCCATAATCCACCACGCTGGCCAAGTGCGGGTTGGTAGATGTCACATGTCGTCGAACTTTTAATTCTTGGACATGCCGCTTTCCTCACGATGTTTTCCTTCACCGTTTAAGCAGTGGTGATGTTATCCACATGCGCAGATAAATTGAAAAATCAATTTATTTCCTGCACGCTCGCCCGGTCTCGAACCCTGACTTATCGATTTTGAAGTCCGAGGTTCTCACCACTGAGCCACCACTGCTTCTATGATTATGGCCTGAACCCTCATAGGAGGCCTGTGTCCCAGCAGTGGGAACATATATGGGCTGATGATGATGATAATGTTGCTTTTGAACTATCTTTATATTGATTCATATTATATAGTCAGAAGATTTTAGACTTTACTAGGTGTTTGCCCTGGATTCACCATAGTTCATATGTAGCTTATGTCACCCAAGTTGCAGCTTCCTAATGGTGAAAGAATTTTTGAAATCGGTCTAGTGGTGTTTGCATGAAAATGATACAAATAAAATAATCCTCTTTATGATATTAATGTAGGTTAGCATAAATTTGATGTTATGAAAATTAAAGTAAGCTGCATAAAAATGGCCATAATGGTTGGGTTTATTTACAATATAAATAGTCTTCTAATATAATATATTAGTATTCATATCATAGCGAAAGTAATGGCAACACTATATGGTGATTTTAATATCATTTTATTAAGCATGAATAAATCAATATATTAAGTAATGGTATAGAATTATAGGCTTATGAAAACCATTTCACAAATTTAATTATACAGAATATAAAAAATATTAGGACATATATTTAGTTTTATAATACATTTAATAATCATTTGTTTTGAAGTCTTTAAAATTGACTCTTGCTTCTAGCTGGCCATGCTTGCACCAATGGCTGGAGACGAGACCAAGCAGGCAGGTATGTCCTGTCTGCAAGGCAGCTATCAGCCGAGACAAGGTGATCCCGCTCTATGGAAGAGGGAATACAAAGCAGGAGGACCCTAGGAATAAGGTAATGCTGCCATCAAAATATTGTTTATTTACCTAAGCTTATATGTTATCATTTACTTTGCAATGACATTTGCCATAAAATAACCTAGAGCATCTGTTACTCAAAGTCTATTTCAAAATCTACTTTCGAAGTAAAAATGCTTAGTTATTAAGTATTTCTTAATACTTTATTATTCTGGTACTTATGCTACATCACTGCCAAGTATCATCAAAATTCATTCAGTGGTATTTTGCCTGAAAGACTAACAAACATACATACATCCATCCATCCTCACAAAATTTTCGCATTTATAATATTTGTGTATATTGATATATGTGAAGAAATTTTTTACGAAAAAGAGTATCTTTTAAACAATGTGGAATTTTTAGTAACAATGAAGATAACATGAAGATAACAAAATTGACCATCTTTTTGCTTTACACACATACATGTCAATTTAATTTTTAGTTTTATAGCATTGAAATGCTTTTTACAAATAAGCCCGCCTCGTGATTAAATTTTTTCTATTCTTTCAAAATTTCTCACGTAGTTGTAAAAAATTTCTAACAAAATCCATTTACTCGAAAATTATTTGCTTTATCTTTATGTTGTTTCTTTAGTTATTTTCGCCTGCATATTTTCATCGGACCATACACGTATTCGTAGTCTTTGATAATGTGTAATTACAAATTGTGATTAATTTTTTTTTTCTTTGATAAAATGAATATGTATATCGTATAGACGCGCGATACCTACATGTCATGTTTTGGAATTAATAATGACACGATATATGCACGTAAACTGATAAAATAAAGGCGCCTAAATATATGTAGGTGAATTAAAAAATTATCTCACTTGCTTAAACTGGGTAAACATAAGAAAATTATTTTAACCTTGCGAACCTAATTAGAATAACACGATGAACTCATGAAATTATTTATTGTCACCGAACCCTCGAGAAGAGTACGAAGTATGAATTGAATGTGTCCGTTTAGAGTGGGTCGACATCGAGTCTTAAATAATTGGTTACATACAGACATACGGGTGAAGTTATAAAGTGTGTTCACAAAAGGAAAGACTAAATATTATAACATAATTAACGTTGTATGATTTGCTATGGTATATTTGGTTGGTTTTAATTTATAATGAATGAAATGTTTCCCTACTTTAAGAAGTTGCCCATGTCAATCTAGCCACCCAACTATCTCGTCTCCCTAATATCTCTATGTTGTGACGTGAAAGAAAGAGAAACATACAAACTCGCATTTATAATTTAACAATAAGGATTGTCTGTTGTTTTGCATGTGTTCCTTTCTCACGATTGGAGTTATAAATAGTTATAATAGACTCCATACGTGTGACGTGAATAATTTAAATTTAAGAAGGCAAAACTAAAAAATTTTTCAATACCTACCCACATCAGTTTTTACAATAACAACTGTTGTAGCGTTTGACCGTGTACGGTCCCTTAGGTTTTTCCATTTCCTGCAACTGCAGGTTGCCACCAGTTTAAAATACAAATTCGTACGAACCTAGTATTTATAATAGACCCTTATGAAAACCCCAAAAATACATAAATCGAAGTCTCGGCCGCCCGTTTTCTGGATCAGATTTCTGTTTGGGCATTTGCTAGTGCAAATAATAAATGTATTTGTACCGCAAATATTATTTTATCACTCGCATCTTATTTAAAAATTATCTGTTTTTGTTTAAGCTCGATAAAAATGCAGTCAGGAATTTGCAGGTCACTTTAAAACGTATAAATATTTTAAAGGAAGTGCATTTTTTATTTATTTAATAAATTGTTAATTAATTATCGATTGTCCGGCTGACCTCGGCAAGTGGTGGATGACATGTACATTGTACAGTCACCCTATTGATAGGTTTTATTTATTCTAATTCGAAATTTAAATTTTGTTTTTTATTATCTTGCGTAGGTAATTGTTACTACGGCCATTTTTTTTCACCGTCACACATACAACAGATAACATATTGTTTGCTCACCTGCATTGGTCAGGCAATTTCCTGAATTTCGTGTTGCTATTCTTGGGCAAAAATATCTGAGATTAGCAGACCAAATGCCATCGAATGTCATAAATTTTAAATTTTGTTATTAATGCAGACACTAAATGGAGACGGAACTTTTTGCCCTACTTGTTATCACTGCTCGATTTGTATTGTCGAAATCATCCAACTCCAGAAATATATGCCGAATAATTAATACGATGATTTTTTTAAACACATACATCTTGATATAAGGAATATTTCAAAATGATGGTTAGTTTTTATATGATTCTTCAATAGTTTGAACGTCACTTTTGTAAAAGGTATAATAATTTTCATCCATATATAACAAAGATTGGTGACTTAGGCAGTGCGCGTACGCACGCTATAGCAAATGCATTTCCATTATCATAGACTAGCTGCGCCCCGCGGTTTCACCCGCGTAAGTCCGTATCCCGTAGGAATATCGAGATAAAAAGCTGCCCATATGTTATTCCAGTTGTCCAGCTATTTACGTACCAAATTTCATTGCAACCGGTGCAGTAGTTTCTGCGTGAAAGAGCAGCAAACACAAACACATCAAACTTTCGCATTTATAATATTAGTAGGTTGAGACTAATGGCCGGTTTCACAGCTTCTCCATGTTCTGCTTAGCAAATAAGCCAGCTAAAAATAAATCATGGCAAAAATATGTTACGATCTTATATATAAACACAATGTTAGTCTCTATACTCCTCCGAAACGGCTTGACCGATTCCTCTGAAATTTGGTAAGCATATTGGGTAGGTCTGAGAATCGGCTAACATCTATTTTTCACACCCCTAAATAATAATAGTAAGGCAGAACAGCGTTTGCCGGGTGCAGCTAGTTATATTATATTATTCAATATATAATGATTTTGTTGTTCACCCAGGTGCCCCCGCGGCCCGCAGGCCAGCGCACGGAGCCCGAGAACAACAGCGGCTTCCCGGGCTTCAGCTTCGGCGAGGGCTTCCACATGTCCTTCGGGATCGGCGCCTTTCCCTTTGGAGTGTTCACTTCCACTTTCAATTTTGGAGACCCTAGACCGAGCGCTGGTTGGTATTCCTTTTAGCAATAATTGTTGGAAACATTAGTGTGGCATTTTGTATTTGTTTTGATCTAATTGGGCAAAACAAGGCAATTTGACGTTTCTGTGTATTCGGCGGGCAGAATTTTTAATTCGGATAAAGCAGGGTTGATAAATCGTACACTTTCGAGATGGAAGTAAGTGTTTGCGTGTTGTGATGCATGAGTGATAAGATGTAATCTAATAATATGACGGGTTTTTAGCGATAAGTGCTATCTTTACAAATATTGTAAATACGAACGTGTTTTTTTTAATAATTTATTTGTTTGTTTGTCTTTCTTGCGCGTCCCATTCTCATGAGAATTTCCATTAAACACGCTAGCGAAGCCGGAAAGATAGCATTGTATAAAATCGTTTGGTGGGACAGGTTGATAAATTCAATGCATCGTAAATGCAAAATGGGGGTCAAAAATCCTTTTAAAACTTGATAATATGTTTACTTGAGTACCGTATGTAGTCAGTAGGTATCATTATGTTTGCATCCACTCAACCGGGGTGAATGAACTCGAACTATGTCGGAGACCAACATTGTTTTATAATTTGTAAAGCAATTATTTTGGGATAAATACATCACGCACGAAATCTGATCTCTATTATGAAACATTACATCTATTACATATCCAATTCTGATCCTGATGATTGATTTTTAAAATTTAATTTTAAATTTGAAAATATCTGTAGCTGTTATATATCTGTAGGTCGTTACTGTTCCAAACCATTATGAATAAAAAAAGTATGCATTAGTAAATCAACTTTTGGATTACTGTATTTATATTTAGTATATAAAACCAACGCAATATAAGCTGGCATGAAAAGTTTTGTTAATTTTAGCCCTTCGTTGAGGTATATAAATAGATTATAATGCCTTTTGTTTGTGCGTATTTTATATAATTGTTTTATAATTATTGATCAATAAATAAAATGAAACAAACGTATTAATTTTGAAATAACGTTTTTGTGCATTTCTTTTTTTTTTAATTTTTGCATGCTCTCTCTATGTTGAGACAGACCAATACCCTTGGACTTGTCCGCATAAAGGCAGCACTAATTCCTCAAAAAATGTGTCGTGAGCAATAATTATTACTTATATTAAAAACAAAGCTCCCTAAGAGAGGCAATCCTCATTATTTTTCAAACGTTATAGTACGTTGTCAATACAACGTTTATTTATTGGGACATCATCACGAGATGTCACCAAACCTATCCTTACAAATAAAGTTTGAAGTGTCCAAACCGGTTTATAACGGTTTCATAACAATCTTTATGGCTTGTGTGGTCTGAAAAAGCAAACATATTTTCATGATTTGATCGATTTGTTTTCCAGCGCCGCGCGGCACGGCCCAATACGAGGAGGAGCAGTTCCTGTCGAAGATTTTCCTGTGGGTCGCCATTTTGTTTGTGCTCTGGCTTATATTCGCATGACCAGAGGCGATGTGGGCGAACGGAGGGCGGGGCGCCAGCGGGGCGGGGCGGTGCACCCCTCGCTGCGGCGCTACACTTGCGGGACGGGCCGCGTGTTGACGCACTGTGACGCTCTGTGACGCTGTGTGACGCGGACGGACCGCGTGTTAACCTAGATGGGGCGAGCGTAGCGTTGTATGGCACAGCAATATGTAAATTATAACGGAGGTTTTTTGATTAATATGTCTAGTATACATAATATAGCGTTTCGAATCTTATAATTTTATGTACACGTGATTATTGTAGTATCAAAGCTTTGGAAAATACACATTATAATTAACCAAAAACAAATATAGTAAAATGGAGTTTAATTGAATAACTGATTGATAGGTTTTTACCTTAACCCTGGAACGATTGCTGAAAAATTGTTTTCCCTATCTAGTTTAACGCGTGATCTGTGGCTACGTGCCGTGTGAACGGAACGCAGTGCACATTGGGCTTATTGTAAAGATATCGTTTGCTTCGAGTTTAGAATAGATATTTTTTAGTGATTACTCACAATATGTGACGATCGGATGATCGTCGATTGTCAGTTAGCAACATTTTTGAAGTGATCATTATTTTCACACGACTCTCGCATTTCTTTAGAACAATCACACGGACGTTTTCTTTACATATTTAATATTATTATTGGTCAGTATGAAATAGTATTTATTTATTTAGTTTTCATTATTTAGACCCCGTTTGCTTCGTACTTATGACGCGAACGCTCTATACCCTAGAGTCGGTTGAAGTTACTAAAACTAGTAATTACAAAGTAAAAAGCAATAAAAATTAACTTTATCTTAAATTTAAGCCCGCGTCTCAAGTCCAGGCTTCGCTGTCTAAGTCACTGTTGCTTAAGGTCACTGACCATCTAGCGGAACTCCCGTTCATGTGTGCAAGGCCTTAGGTGTCGAAATAACTAAGCTAAATACTAAGCTAACTATGTGATAGAAAACGTCGCTTTCACGTATATTATATTATTGATAACGTTATAGAAATTAGTCGGTCAGAAAAGGCACTAAGAGTTCATTAATTAATTTAAAAAAATCGTAAACTACCATTGCGTGAAATGACTAAAAATAATTGTTTTATAAATAGTGCTACTTAAATACATTGTATTATATTGAAAATTATTAGATAAGACTCGGACAAACCACCACTTTGTAAAGCTAAACTCAGATCTCCCCGTGACCACGCTCACTGTAAAGTGTTCGAAACGTCGGGTTAATAATATAATGAAACCCGACGGATTTTTAACGCGATTTATTCATTATCTTATTTGAATCTCCCTATGACCACGCTTGCTTTAGTGTTCGAAACGTCGGGTTAAATAATATAGTGAACAAATCGCGTTTAAAGCCCGTTTAAAAGTCTTTAATTTTTTAATATATAATACTCGCGTAAAATCAAACACAACAAAATACTATAATCCTATCTGTTGCACAGTGTCTAAAATAAGTGCATTTTGATCTAAATAACATGTCATCATTTATAGAACTTGATTTTTAAACGAAGCCCTTTTGCTGGATTGGGCACTAGAAAAAAATGTAGTAAAGTGCATCGTATGTTGTTGACCTAAGTTCCAAATTACATAGTTGTACGTGTTTTTATAAAACGTATCGCAAATTCAACAGGTACTGAAGCTGTTTTCACCGTCTCGAAGGCTTTATAGAAAGCACTAAAATGATCTTATTACATTCCTTTATTCGTCCTCTATTATCATCTAAAAGTTTTAATTATATGCATAAAAACAGAAAAAGTAGAAATAGATCAAAATAAAACCAACATGCAACTCTTTAAAAATGGTATAAATTTTTATAATCACGCGTTTGAACAAAGGGTATAACTCACAAATAATATCAATTTACCTGATGTTAAATGCAAAAATAAACAAAATCTTATAAAATATCTGAATTTGATAGATAGATACCAGGTAGGTACAAATCGCTTTTTTAACATAGTCACTTAAAACATTGATAAATTTAGACTCTGTTTACGATAAAATTGCATTTGTAAATAGACATTCGTGCCACTGTAAGTTTGGAGATATTGTAGATTATATTGGTGGGGTTGGTTAGTAGAGTTAAGTTGTAAGGCGTCATCTAAATAATCCCGGAATCCGAAATCCGGAACATGGCAACCTGTAAACGTTACTGCAATATCTTGAGAAGCAAACGCAAGAAACAAATCGAGTTGCGTAATAGGCTTCACATAAGCTCTGAAAGCTAGTCACACGATAATATATAATTGAGGACGTATTAATGAAAGTTCTCTTTTGTCTTCGATAGACAAAAACCCGACTAAAACAGTCCTCAGATGTTGTCAAAAATCTAGTCGCTGTCGAAAGAAACGCTTAAGCAAAGTCAAGTCTATTAGCGTTACATTAAGGTGTATTCACAAAACGTACTAAAGCCAATGAGTGTTAACGCCAATAAACGGCCTAAGGTCGCTGGTCAATGTACAGCAAGAGAAATTCTACCTTATTCTTTTTATTTAAAGTCGGATTTTGCAGCACACCAAAACCACCACCCTGGATTGACTTCAATTAAGGATATTTTTGTGGCGATTGCGTAATTAGTTGTTTTAATCGAAGACTTTTGAACACGTACACTCAGCTTGTTATCTAAAGCTCAGATGACGCCTTATTTTTAAGTTATAATTTTAATAAATCTCGTTATATTCGCAACGCTACAGCGCTTAAGGCGTTTGTTAAATTTGAAATTGTTTTAAACCTGTTAACTCTTGTATCATAATTGTATATACTTTGCAAACTGTATGTAAATTATTGTAATAAAGATTTATGAATTGAGGCTTATTGTTGTTTTCTTTTAATCATAACATATAACCTTCGAACTAATATGCTCATCAGGTTCGTGACGTAATACCAACTAATATTCTGAAGTATCTTAGTCTTTCGCGTCGCAAAGAAGCGATTTATTGATATGATATTTATTTCTGGAGAGAGGAGGCTAGTTAGGCTATCTTATTTCCATTGACTCCGCGAGCGAAGCCGCAGCAGCAGAGTTAGTATACTATAGATATATCTTGTCTTGTAATATCGGATTTAAGAGTTATAATAAAACAACTGACTTATATGGTCACTCAATTTATTTGCATATACTATTTTAACAATAGAGTTGTATGTACTTATGCTAGAGTTGTTATTGAATCTGTCATTTGCATCAATCATCACTCGTCCAGACTTTCGTACAAAAGTATTAACTATAATTACTAAATAATTATTAATTACACTTAATTAAACTTGACACTTATAGCTGTAAAATATCAGTATCATGCAAAGTCATTTCGCAGTTGAATTTCTTACACTATAACAATTTCTTAAAGAAAATTTTGAAAAGAATACCTTAGCAATTCATTTATTACCATTAATTTACGATCTGTTAACAAACGAATCACGCTAAAATCTGACCAATCCACTCACTTACAAATAAATCAATATTGAACACCAATAGTTTTTCAAAGAAAGACGCGAAGAATTGATCACATTACGTTAAGAAATTTATTCATAAGCGGGTAGTTTCGAAACTGACAAAAAGTTTGTATCAGCAACAAAAAAAAATTCCAAATCGGACATCTCTCTATACCTACATGTAACATTGGCGAAGGCGAGGCTACTCGATGCCGTACAGCTTGAGGGTGCGGTCCATGCTGGTGGAGGCGATGTACTGCGCGTTCTTGCCGAAGCGCACGCCGGTGGCGGAGGCGGTGTGGTCGTTGAACACCTTGAGCTCCTGCCACTGGCGGCACAGGTACACGCGCACGTCGGAGCCGGCCACCGCCAGGTAGGTGCCGCTCTGGTCGAAGCACAGCTCCTTGATCGCGTAGCCCTCCTCCAGCTGGATCGTCTTGAAGTTCTTCAGCTTGCGCAGGTCCCACAGCTTCACGCACGCGTCCTCCGCCGCCGTCGCTAGGTAGTACCTGGTGTGAGACGGTGTGAGTTTAGCGTGTTATTGGAGGAGGAATTTTATATGAAGCTCTTTAATACATTGTTATCTAGCGAAGTGTTTGATGATTTGATGAAAGCTCAAAAAAGCCGTCAATGTGAATGACCACAATGACATATTATTTTTCTAACATGCATCATATTGGTTTCAGTATTTATCTTTGCATGTAGTGTGTGATAGATGCAGAGTTTATATAAAAATAACGTAGTAATTCTATTACGAAGTTTATTTACTGACCATAATGTCTGAACATGTTATTTCTCCATTTATTGCTATCCTACCATAAACTAACTCTAGTCTAGAGTGTACTCACCCGTTCTCAGAGAAGGATATGGAGGTGACGGGCCCCACGTGTCCGGGGAAGTTGGCCACGTTGCTCTGCTCCTTCAGGTCCCAGATCTTCACCTGCGAGTTCTCGGTGCCGGTGCCGAAGATCAGTCCGTCCGGATGGAATTGCGCCGTCGTCAGGCTGATGCCGGAGGAATCGCTCACCTGTAATATTTATATTACATGTTATAGTATGTAACGGAATCGACTTAGCGCCATATTGTGACGTCAGTTATTATCAAATTGACAAATGGGTGGGTGGGTGAAATTAGCATCGTGGGGCTCCGTGAGCTCGCAGCGTGCACCTGGTGGACTTTAGGGAAAAGTTATCTGTAGGAACCTTAGTGAGCAGCGCGCCGGTGCGTATGTCGGAGAAGGCCCAGCTCTGGTCGGTGGAGGTGGACAGCACGTAGTCGCCCGTGGGGTGCAGCGACAGCCCCGTCACCGGACCCTCGTGCGAGCGCAGCAGCACCACCGTCTGCGATCTGGGGACGAGTGGCTAATGCGTTTATGCCTTATTTTGATACAGACTTTTGGATTTATAAGATAAAAACTACCTTCAAAAATCGGTTCACCCAGTCAAATGTTATAAGGGAATAATACAAAAACAAATACAGTCGAATTAAGAAACTCCACCTCTTATAAAGTCGATTGAAAAAGGGAGTGGTTTCTTAATTCTCGTTCAAAATCTTTTTCAACCGACTTCCAAAACGGATAAGGAGGTTCTACATTGGTCTGTATGTATTTATTTCTTTAATTTATGTTTTTATTAAGTTATTTTTTAAGTTAAGTTGAAAGTTCTTAGAGCACCCAAAAATTCTTTCAAAACAAATTCCAGTGCAGATAAAAGGTGCGTCACTCACGTGGGCACGTTCCACACGCGTATGGTGTGGTCGGGCGACGCGGTGACGACGGTGTCCTCATCCGGGTGGTAGATGACGCGCGTCACCTTCTTCGTGTGGCCCTTCAGGATCGCCACCACCTGGGCGAGGGTGAATAGTCGTTTAATTTTTTTTTTTTTGGGATATCTACCACATGGTGATCTGATTTAATAATAAAACCTGTGAGGCATTTCTTAAGCTTCGTGTAGACGTAGTGTATTCCTCAATCGCCCTATATGATTAAAGCCTGACAGAAGAGAATGAGTCTGAGTGACTTAAAATAGATAGACCTTTACTCATTTCATACAGATGTATCATTTGTGGGGTTTTGGCAGCTCTGTATTTACAGAAGCAATTTTTTTAAACACTTTTACTATTAGAATGTTGCATCTGTAGGGAGTTACAGGCTAGTCTTTTTATCCCGGGTTAACCCGGGCGAAACGGCTAGTAATATGTATTTAGTAACATCTCATTTAAATATATTGGTCTTGTATGCAAAGATTAATTGCATTTTGTTAAAAATAGAAAGCTTTAACATTAGTGGGTGAGAATGGAGGAAATCGGTAAGTTGGTAAGCTATATGAAAATTACATATTAACATAAATATAAAACATTAACAAAAATTAAAACTGTAAGTTCCTGTTTCGCTAATGGCTTATATTGTCCCTGATAGCTTATTTGCCGCTTTTAATTGTAAATTTACATACATTATATGGCATTTTAACTGACAGATAAACTATATTAGATATGATTGTACCTGTTCAGTATCCTTGTTGAAGACGGTAGCGTTGCGGTCGTTTCCACCAGTCAACAGGCGGCTGTGGTCCGACGGGTTGATGTCCAGCGATAGGATACCGGGCACGCTGGCCGAGTGGAGACCCTAAAAATGATGATGATGTTTTTCTCAAAGACTATTAATTGCTAGACACCAATAAAATTAGAGAATTAGTATCATGATTCCTTTCAGCCTTTTTCAGTAATCCTCAATTCGTTTTGGACTTCCGTCTACCAGGCCCACTTGAAAACATCACTCTGTATACAAGGCCTTAATAAAGGTAGGAGGGACTCACCGGGTGTGAGGCGAGCGTGAGGAAGGCCCGGATCTGGTCGGGCGGCTGCAGGCCGTCGGGCACGGTGCGGCCGCGCCGCTTGCGCTCCTGCGTGAGCGCCGTGGCGCGCTCCTGCAGGCGCGACACCACCTCCGCCGACATGCCGATGGCCACCGCGCCGCCGCCGCCCGCCGCCGCTTCCGCCTGCAAGTATTTCATACTCAAAACCCGAACATTCTCATTGTTATATGCATTTTGAGATTGTAACTGTTGATCAAGTTGCAATTTCGTAATTAAATAGAAAGTGAAATTTTATGTTATTGCTTTCTCTAGAACTTGGAGATTTGAAATTTTATCACAAAAAAAATCATAACGACATGTTGTGAAGCATGAACGCATCCAGAAGTCCTACGTTATTTACATAATATAACTTGTAGATTTAATTCACCATTATACATTATTTCTCACTAGTTTTAATAGCACATCTGATCACTATATTCCTCTGTATTCAAGATGTCCTTACCGCATGTGCCGGTTGTGGTGCGACAATACCAGCTTGGGGCTTAAGTGTAGCGAGGGCCTCTCGGGCGGCCGTCACCTCCTTCGTTAGACGCGCGATCACTCGGCAAGCAGCGTCATGTTGATACAACGCGTGACTTAATTCCTGTAAATATTTTAAAATCTTAACTTATGAGAAAATATTCCCATTATAGGATAAGTAATTAGTTCGTTAAGTTATCATAAACTGCTTTTTAGTGAAACAGTGAATCTCGGACATTTTCAGATACAACTCTATTTTCTTTTAATACCTATTAATGTAGTGTTGTTGCAATTCTGACAATCCTTATCAAATTATGTTTAATTTTACATTCATTACATCACTTTCATGATATTTATTTACCATTTTATTCACCTGGCTTTATTTAATTACCTGTCTGGCAGTCTGTAACTGCTGCCTCTGTGTGAATGTGTGTAGCATGAGAGCGTCCCACTCATCCTGCATGCTCTTCAGAGTGGCTGGAATGGATGTGGCACTCGGTGGCTTTGGTTTCACAATGGGAGGGGCTGGAACATAACAATATATATAAATATATATAGGAAAAATCAAGGATTCTAGACTAGATGAGTACAAACACTTTATTTTTTTATGTACTTTTGCATTAATCATAAATATCATTTCACCCATTGTTCAGGTAAAATATGGTGAGGACTGGCATATTCGGCATGATCCTGAATGTTAAAGTTGGTAAATTAAATCATTTCCAATATGAACTTAACCAGCTGAATGGAAGAGAGGAAATGTATGTGTAGCATGCTACTATTTCACACTAGTCTTCTGGAGGGGGTGGTACTTCCCTGATGCGACCGAGCCCAATTCGTGCCGATGCGTACTCGACTCCCACACACATAAGTTTTTATTTTTATTTTCATAATAAATCATGTCAACTTACTCTTAATTTCAATAAGATCTTCAACCCTTAATTCTTTTCCACTGATTGGATCTACGCCATTTTCTATAATGTATTTCTCAATAATACGTTTCTCGAACACCGCTCCTGAAGAAGGAGACACCACAGGGACTTCCGGCACTTCGTTTGATACTACAACAAACAAATTAGGTTAGAAGTTTAACGTGAGTTTTGAAGCAACTTCGATTCTTCTTTCCTTTAACATTTAAACAAATTATCTTTATATTTGTGAAGACTGATATTTTTGCTCTGGTAAATATAACATCATAAAAATGTTTCGGATAAAAATGCTTCTGGTGGCAACCGGTGCGCATAAGTTATTTACGTTTGGGACACATACTTGCACAATACAAAGCCATTTTATATCACGATTATTTTCGTTTTAGTCGCAGAAAGAACATTAATGGAACCCTTTGAAAAGTTGTATCCGACAAATTTTTCAGAAATTATATTTATTAAATTATGACAAAACACTGTCTTGCAAGCTACTTTCATACTTTGACACACAATACACAGATTAAGAACTAGTTACTCGTTTGACACAAATATGACATTTCATTTCACGGTTCACATTTTTACTGCAGATAAGTACAATGTATTAATCTTTTGTTAAAGGTTTAGGTGGTACGTTTACGTACGTAGGTAGGTACGTTTTTGTACCTTAAAACTGGCTAGAATACATGCTTTTAAGATTGCAATTTTTACAGGTCATTTGTGCGAGATGCAGACTAGACGCGAGAGAAACAAATAAAAACTTAATAAATAAAAATAATACGAAACACAGATATTATGTTCCTACTATTTCACGCCGGTCTACTGCTTAGGTGTGTACTTTCCCGGTGTAAAGCGTGTTCGACTTCCAAATAAATTTTTCTTTACAACCGTGACATTGTCTAGTTTATACCACGGCGTCACACTATTGTATGGTTACTTACTCTGTGATACTATCAACTATATTAATCTGTGGTCAATGGTCATTGTCAAATAAATAACCTCTAAAATGACAGGTAAATTGTAAATACTCTTGTTTTGTTTATATTTCTAGTAGTAGTATAAGGAAATTATAACATAGGATATAACAAAATGGTTTTAATAAGTAGAATATTGTTTAGTGTAAAAGAGTTCAAAAAGCCCAGGAAGTATCTACGAACCAAATTTATTGATACAGTTAGACTTCATGTTAAAGGTGGAACGGGAGGAACAGGCCTTCCAAAATACGGAGGTATGGGAGGGCAAGGCGGCTGTGTATATTGCATTGGAAAGGAAGAAGCCAATTTGGGAAAAATTATGGGTCAACATCGTGGCAAAACAATATGCGCCGGACACGGCGAAGATAGTCGTAAAAATAGAATTGTTGGAACACCGGGTACCGATGTGAAACTGGAAGTGCCCTTAGGTGTCACTATTTTCCGTGAAGATGGTCATGTTATAGGGACTATTGATAAGGAAGACCAAACCGTCATAGTTGCCAGAGGAGGTCCTGGTGGGAAGCCCGAAAACAATTTCCTAGGTCATTTCGGTCAGATTCACCACATACGGCTAGATCTTAAATTGATAGCAGACATCGGTTTAGTTGGTTTTCCGAATGCAGGCAAAAGTTCACTTTTAAAAGCTATTTCAAGAGCAAAACCACGAATAGCAAACTATCCATTCACAACTATCAAACCAAACAAAGGTATCATACAATATGAAGACATGAGACAGATCTCCATTGCTGACTTACCTGGTCTTATTGAGGGAGCACATAACAATATTGGCTTAGGACATAAATTCCTCAAACATGTAGAAAGAACAAAATTGTTATTATTCATTGCTGATGTGGAAGGATTCCAGCTTAGCCCTAAACATGCAAAGCGGACATGTTTAGAAACAGTTTTACTTCTCAACAAAGAATTGGAGCTATATGATCCTGAACTATTAGAAAAACCTGCAATTTTAGCTGTAAATAAAATGGATATAGAAGGAGCTGATTTAGTATTTCAGGAAATAAAAGAATCTTTTCAAAATATACAAAATGTGATAAACAGACTGCATATATCTGAAGAAATAGTTCCAGAAAATGTTGTATCATTTGAGGATATTATTGAAATATCAGCATTAAAAAGAGAAGGCATAGATCAGCTAAAGAACTTGCTCAGGAAAAGATTAGACCAATATGCAGAAGAGAATAATCCAGATATCATAGATGCAAGTGAATTGTTTAGAAAAAATAAAGATATTGTGAGGGAGAGGGGACCTAGAATCACTTAAAAATTAATTAATGTTAAATATAGTGTGTAAATAAAGACAATGTAATATAATAAATTGTACGAAACTTATTCTAAACACTACTTTTATTAAATGATGCAACTATAATACCGAAAGAAGTTGTTTTTCTTCAGTTTTTACCCTATATTTCATACTTATTCCTGCAATGCTTCTATCTATATATATATATCTCTCACATGACTAAGGTTTTTTTTATTAATGACCAAAATGAACACTTGTCCTCAATTTATTTTTATCAAGGTCTTAGGTACAGAATCCATATTGTTGATGAAAGTGGAATAAGCTTTTTGGTTGCTTTTGTCTCCGCTTGGATATGAAAATAAAAAAAAAATTTAAAGACCTTACAAAGTTTTGTGACTACTTCGCAAGTAAATAACATTTCTACACAAAGTTTTAAATGAAGGCTTCTAAGTTCTTTGCAGCTGTACAGGGAAAATAAAAATGCCTCACACAGATTATTTATTTTATTATAATAATGTTCTACAGGATTCTTACAAAACTACACATCTGCACTAACATTACTTATGCTATAACATTCAATTCTATCACAGTCCATACCTCTGACCACGCTAGAGCGCACAGAGCCGCAATCCTTCAAACAAGCATAACATTAAAGCAATTGTTCTGTTGGGAACTAGATATCATTAACGTATTTTATTAACCATCTTTGAAGACCTTTAAATTACGATAACATTGCCATGCAGACTAACCAACAATAAGACGTCATGTACTCATAATTACAAAGGCGCAACAATTTGAAAAAAGTAAAACAGCTTTTCTTTGTTTTTAAGGACATACAAATAATGATTGTTGGTAGTTTAATGCCAATATTTAAGTTGTTTGCTGGTGCTCTTATCTTTCCGCATGAAAGCCTATCTTGTACTTGCATTTTTCCATTTCTATTCGCGAATAAGTGAAATAATACAAATTCTAAACAATAAGTATATAACCACATTCTTATTTAATATTACAAGAAACCTGTTCTTACAACTAGAATTTTATTAGTATTCATGATATTAATTCAGTAAAACAAATATTTGCTACATTTCAGGTAAATTCTATTTCTACTTTGATATTTTTATACTAAAAAGAGTTGTAAATAGATAAAATTGTTCAGTCATAAAGTTGGTATGAATCAAGTTTTTGCAGATTGTCCGTGGATGTTACATTTTTAATAAGACATTAATCACAACCACTTAATAAAAATAATATGTTGATAACTTATGCCCAGTGACACAATAATTGGCAAAGAAATATTATTCAATAAATAAAATCAATCGCTTAATAATATATATTTAGGTGTATATATATTCGATATTTACTATATAGTTCTGAAAACAGAGGGAAATTCTTTAGTGTAAGAACTAAGCATATTATCTACCACTTCAACTTTATTGCTTAGGCACATACAGTGTTGGCGCCAAGAGTTATAACAAAAAAAGCATGTAATCTTCACTTAACTTATTTAATTATGCGCAAATTAGTAATTACTATTATTGCCTAATCTTGTATATTTAGTTTAGTTGCAATATTTAATTATGACAGAGTTAATAGATAAAATAAAAAAAGTATTATTCAATGGAATATTTCCAAGAGCAGGCAGGGTTAATATTATTATTTTAAAAATAATACAATCAAAATATTCTTCTTCATAATTTTACTTGAGCGTTGATATAATACTTTACTTCATAGTACTGGAACTCTCTAAAGAAGCATTCATTAAAATTAGTTAACATTAATTGAATATATACAATAAAGGTGGGTTAGTTATGGTATATTTTAATTAAACATTGTTTTCCACCTGCTCCGGGAATATAGACATGCATTCTACATATTTACAGACTAGACAACACTAATAAACCTTATAAATACAAACATAACTGTAAACCATAAAATAACATTTAATTCTTATAATAAAACGATACCAGAGTCTGAGACCACAGTTACACTGATGTCCCTTATTAATTAAATCCATTTTAGTCATTTTTCTGATAACTTATTTCTACATCGTTATTATTAATATATTGGATGTCGTTAATTTCACAATATAATAAATATATAAGAAGGCTTGCAGTAGTATTGGCCAATTGGTTATTGTTTAAAATGAAAAAAAAAGACGAAAGTTAAAAATAATTGATTTTAGATTTTACACATTAAATCAATTAAAAATAAATCATGTGCTTCGAAATTCAATTTAATCTTAAAAATGTTATTTTCAAGTCTACACTCAATGATAATGACAAATGGTATTCGAATTTACTAAAGAAATATAATCTGAAAGAATATATGTAAGTATTTTATATTGTTCAGAATGAAATCGGAAATATATTTTGATATGAATACGAGTCTTTTTACAAGCTTACATTTTGGAATATTTTGCAATGTCTCACAACACATCACAATTCATATCACATTATTTTATATTTCATTATTAATATGAATATAGTATTATATCAAGGATTGTTTTAATCAAGACAATTCGAAATTTGCTTCACAAAATCTCACACATTTTAGCATCTTCTTTTTGTGTAACTAACACACAAACTTTAGTTAATTAACTAGAATTTAACAGATCGAAAATTTGCCAAACTTTATTAGTACATCTTATGTTTTGTTTGTTCATTTTTACGAATTGATATGAGGATCAGCTCATATTTGCGCTCCAATAATGCTATCGAAATTCTGCTTATTTTTTACCACTATGAGATATACGACCGATGCATTATTATTTTTGCGTCTCTCTCGGGTAGTCTGGTACACCACAGCTTTCAGATTTGTGAAATGCGATTGGTGCACTGTAAGGTAACTAAACCAGTAATGGTAAGTGCTCCAATAATGTTCAGTTGGAGAAAGAAAAGCTTCACCATATTACATATACCAAATGGAAAAGAAAGATTATGCAATAACTACTTTGATAAATTTTTAATAATGCTAATTATTTTCTACCATGGTTGGAGCGTGAACCTTAGATCATTTCATAACGAATTATGGCAGCGCGATAGTAATTCGTCTATCGCATATAAAGTGCGATTAGTGTAGATAGTTAGTGCGTTTGGTGCAAACCCTCACCCCACATACACGTCGAGTCGGGTCCATCTCAGGGTTGTCGCTCTGCAGTTGTGATGCGGTGAGTTACCCTGTGGGGTGGGGAGGGGGTGCGGGCGCTCACCAGCTGCACAGCCAGAGGAGCAGTTAGTCGATCGCCTCGTAGCGCTCCTCCGCCTCGGTGGCGGTCTCGGCGACGGGCAGGGCGCGGCGCGGCGGCTCCGGGGCGGCGCCCTCGCGCGCCGGCGACGGCGAGCGCCGCTCCTGGCTGCCGCTGCTCGCGTTGCTGCTGCCGCCTGGCGCCCGGGGGTTGTGTGGTT
>NC_052121.1:10356056-10379150 GCF_012273895.1 Zerene cesonia | reverse complement strand
GTGTGCGTGGGGGGAAGATAGATATTACGTGTTCCGAAACATTTACGAGGGTCAGTTTAACGGTGTAGCGACATATTTCAAAATCGCGCAAGCGAAATGTCTTAGCATTTATACAATTTTCTAATCTACTACTACAAATTACTAATCGTGTAGGCTGGTCGAGGATCCTCCTCTTTTCGATGGAGGAATTCCACCTTCCTTCCTCCACAAACGATTTATCAATAAACACTACACATCATACAGAATTTTCATAGATTATTTATCATTGGGACTGGCTAACTAGCTTTTACCCGCAGCTCCACCCGCGCAGTATTTCTAGAATTTTCATGATATAAACTTCATCCCCTATTTTATTCCCTTAGGGTAGAAATTTATCACTATGTCAGTCAGTCACATTCGAGTTTTATTTATTTAGATAAGAATGAGAAGGTGAGGTAATATATAGAAGACAGTTGGAGTTAGTTGTGTTGTCTGTAGGCGGCACTCACCCTGCGGCGCGAGCCTGGTGTCGGCGCCCTCGGCGCGCTGCTTCTTGGCGGCGGGGTCCTCGCGCTCCACCTGCGCCGGGCACTCCAGGTGCACGAGGTGGAACACCTGCACATGATCAAACTCCAGGCTCCGTATAGACATTATTGGATTGCGCACACAAGTTCGAGACAAAAAATTAACTTTTACTATAACTATATCCAATACTTCATTAATTAAATAATAAACAAAAATTATTTAATGAAAAGGAATGTTTCTTATAAATCTTTCTATGATATAGAACAAGGGAAACATCACCAGTAGAATATTCTTTTAATTTGGTCCTTCGACCCGGATTGATCTTATATTCAAAAGTTCGTTACATATTTAAAGCAGCTGCTGTATGAAGTTATGAAAAACGCTTATTGCCTCATCAGGAAAAGATAAGAGCAAATGCAATACTCACTTCATTGACAGAATTATTGGTGCCGACGACGCGAATGATGGACACCGGCCGGGGCGAGAAGTAAATCACTTGCCAGGACCTGAAGCATTATTTTGACGTGACAACGTCTTAAATTAGGTTGCGGCTCGGAGTCACTCATGAAAAAGTGTAACGCCCGGTAACGTTACGATGAGTCACCGAACTATGATCGGTCCGCCGCGCGCGCAGCACTAGAGAATTAGGCGCATTGAATCGGCGCGTGCTTGTGTCTCTGTCTCTGTCTTTTTAGTAAACAAAATGTATTTTCTATAGTTAAAATTTGTGCAATTCTTATTTTCATTCAATTCCTTGTTCCTATTGTATTGTATTCATATCAATAAATATTCTACCGAGAAAAAGACGTTGTCACGTAAAATCTTCGCCCGTAAAACCGACTTTACAGGCAACTATTTTTTTAAAACACACTTACTAATCTACAATACATTTATGAATGTCTTTTTAATATTAATATCGTGAGAGCATTCAAAATTAAATTTTATTTTCTATTGTGTTAGCGAAGTGGTCAGCTGGTAGTATTATATCATAGCAATACCTGCAGTGATCCCTTGTTCTGTCGGCGACCATATCCCAGTGCCAGTAGTTGAGCGAGACCTCGACGTAGTACGAGTAGTGCCGGTAGTCGCAGTCCCACAGCAGCATGCGGATGGAGGACAGCAGGTAGGGCTGCGCGAGCTGCACCACGATCGCGCCGGAGCCGAGCTGGTGGCACGTGTAGCCCTGCTCCCAGTCGTAGTGCTCCGTGTCGCCGTTCAGCAGCGCGTTGCGAGAGCGGCTGCGTTACGCGACAATAGAAAAAAAAATATTTTTTTTAACCAAAATTCCTTCCGCCTTCTAACTGTCAGAACTGGACCAATTTTAAATAAAAAAGTATCATCAAAATCCGTTCACCCAATACAAAGGTATGAAGTAAAAACCATACAAGTCCCCCCCCCCATTCCCCCTCCCGTGGCCCGTACCTGATGCCCTCGATGACGACGGCGGAGAGGTCGAGCGTGGCCACGTTGTGCAGCGGCTTGATGAGCCCGTCGCACAGCGGCGGCACGCGCGCCGTGTGCATCGCCTCCAGCGACACCGCGTGGAACACCTGCCGCCACACACACACACACACACACACACACACACACATATTGTGTTAAAATGTTTATTCAAATTTTCACATAGCTAGTTATAATACTTAAGTTAAGGAAGAGCGGGTCCTCCTGACACAGGTTTTTTCTTAACTTACTAGGAGGTCCCTACTACTCCATATTTTGTAAAGTTGGAAATGAAATAAACTATTTTTATTTTTTATTTTTTTGTTTTTCTAAATAATGCGGGAACACCTGCCACCAACACCTAATACGAACCTACTTAAAATGTTACTCTAATCATTCACATTGAAAACTATTGTTAGCACGGGAACGAGACGTGTTACTGTAAAATTTGTGAGCGCCGAAGCTTAATCCACGTAAGAAAACGTGTGCCAGTATATGGTTGTTTATTGTACAAAAATATTTATATTGATTGAAAGTGAAAGCGACTATGTTTTATAATATGTAGTGATAATTTATTGTTATTTTATTGTTTATGTTGAAAATTCGCTTTCATATTTTTATGGAACACACATATTGACTACGGAAAGACCAAATTAAGTATAAAATCGTACTCTTCTATTCATTTATTTTAAAGATCATGAAGATTAAAAATTGACAAAAATAAAACCAAATACCTTGTTAACCGTATTGCTGGTGCCCACAATCTTGATGTACTGCACCACTCTCGGCTCGAAGTACAGGTTCTGCCAGGAGCGGCAGAAGTAGTTGCTGTGGTCGATCACCCTCACCCAGTCCTTCTGGTCCACCGACACTTCTATGTAGTACGCGTATGATCTGTAAATAAGCAGCTATGATTAATGAACAGAAAAGAAGAGAGAAGGAAAGAGTTTTTTCCAGAAAAAAATTGTTGTTCAGTAGATTTAATTCTGATTACTGCGCATAGTGGCGATAAATTAACTTTTCTTCCATCTCATATTTTTTCATGTTAAATATTTCTGTATAGTCTGTCATACGGCAGATTCTTGATATTCTAAGCCGCTGCATCTTATTCTAAATAAAGATTAAAATTAAAATTTAAAGCAAGTGGTAATTATGTATGTTTAAGCCGCAGCAGGGAAACCGTGCTGGTGGTTCGCTCGATGGCTACCTGTTGTCCCGGTCCCAGAGCAGCAGGCGCAGGTGGTTGACGATGGTGGTGGTGGCGAGGCGCACCACGATGCCCGGGTTGTCGGGCGCGTCGGAGATGGTGTGGCGCGTGTAGCCGCGCTCCATGTCGTAGTTGTCCACGTCGCCGTCCAGCAGCGCCGCGCGCATGTCGCCGGTCAGCACGCGGGCGCCGCGCTTCGCCGTCGCCACGTTCTCCTCCGGCACTGCGGCACCCCATGGGAGCGAACTTATATATTAGCCTATATATGTTCCCACTGTTGGGACACAGGCCTCCTACGAGGGATTCAGGCCATAATCCACCACGTTGGCCAAGTGCGGGTTGGCGGATGTCGCATGTCGTCGAAATTTTGTTTCTAGGACATGCCGGTTTCCTCACGGTGTTTTCCTTCACCGTTTTAAGCAGTCGTGTGCAAATAAATTGAAAAATTAATTTATTTCCTGCAAGCTCATCCGGTGTCGAACCCCGACTCATCGATTTTGAAGTCCGAGGTTCTCACCACTGAGCCACCACAGCTATATATGTATAAGTACCGACCAGTAATGAAACGAAGCACGAGTGCCGGTCGGTGGCGGCTGGCGACACCGCCGCCTTTTTTGCTTATTTGACATTATATTGTAACATATTGATCAACTTTAATTGCTGCCATTAAAAAGTATGGCAAATGA
This sequence comes from Zerene cesonia, assembly GCF_012273895.1. Taxonomy (NCBI): domain Eukaryota; kingdom Metazoa; phylum Arthropoda; class Insecta; order Lepidoptera; family Pieridae; genus Zerene; species Zerene cesonia. The sequence continues at coordinate 10,375,313 of NC_052121.1, read as the reverse complement.
TTTCATTAATTTCTCCTAAAACCCCAAGTGCCCACTACACCAAAATTTTCAACTCACACAGGAGCCCCCTATGCGGCAGGTCAGTGCTGTTCGTCTGGGTCTTCTCCTGTATAGCGTCAAGCAGCATGTCGGGCGTCACCAACGAGAAAGGTCGCACCACTGTGAGCAGCTCTTCCAGACTCATCAGGGTTAAACGGACACATTTCAGGATCTTCTCCTGAAAGTCAGTTCTGTATGAGTTTCTTCTAAACGTGTGTGGGATATAGTGGATTTATTAGAAATGCCTTTCTTTTTGGAACATCGGTTGAAAATTAAAAGCATGGTTTTCCAAAGAAAAACAAAACGACTTGACCAATTCAGTTTTTTTTTAACAACTTTATTAAGGTGTAATGTTTATATATTACTATATATGTTTATATATTATGCCAATATTACTGTTCATTTAATCTTTCCAAAAGATTTCTTCACCATATGTCTGACAGCCGACACTCACCACTTGTGCCATCCCGCTGTCAGACTTGACCCACTGCTGGTTTGCGTTGAACCAATTACACACTGCCTTAAATATGTCCACCTCCGGGGCGAAGAACGAGTCTCTCTCTAGTAGACCTTGAAGTGCTTCCTGATAAATACACACATTTTTTTATTGATGTATGCTACTAAAGCATTAAAACTTCTAAATCATTGGAAATTTGAATTATTTTGCAACAATATAAAGAAAATTCATGTTATAAAGTTATCAATTAAATCATATAGCAATACTTACGACGGACAATTGAAGGAAAGTGTCGTGCTGCAACACCTCAGTGGCGTTCCTGTCCAGGAAGTTGTAGCAGTAGTCCATCAATGCTTCCAGACCGTATAATCTGAGAATGGATGTCATTAGAGGTGTGGTGTTTTGTATACCTTGTATCTATATTATAGTGATGGATTGAAGAAATTTAAAATACTGTGAACTATTATTTTACCTTACCATATTATATTAGAATTATAAGAATTATAAGTTTTAATTAAATATTTTGAATGATAAATTTTCTATAGATTTTAAACTAATTAATTTTCTATGTTCTCTTTAACAAACAGTGTAAGATCGAGAATTGTTCAATGTTTATTTGTCAATTTATTTTATTATTTTTTTTCGATTCCTCCATTAGGTATAGTTGTCTTCCCACAAATTTTCGGATTTACATTCATATGTTAACAAAAAAATTATACCAATATTAATTTATAAGTCTACCTGGCAGCATCCAGCACAGAGCAAACGTTCCTCAGCGCCAGCACTTGCCGCAAATAATCCGATATGGCCGCCTCCAACTTCTGGAAGTTGAACTGGTGCGCCAGGCCGAGCATGTCGAGAACTGTGTCCTCGCGGAGGAGGGACAGACCCATGTGACCTGGGTGAAGGGAAGTTGGGTCAATGTTACGCGTTACTTAAAAAAAAATGGTTTTTGAAAAGTCAATTTAAGGAATCGAGAGCACCACTCCGAAGTATATCACAAGGGGATTCAGATATGATTTGAAATGTCATGGTGAGAGATGGATAATAAGATCAATTCAATTTTTTAGATAAGTTGGAAAAAAGTGGCATTTTAAGAAACATACCACTATTCATTTTTAAAACTTTAAAAAGTTGGTATTTGCAATTGGTAATTTATGATGATGTAAGTATAGATATATGAAATTAAATACTAGTCTAGTAAACTTGAGTAAAATACGTTGAAATTATTAGTTGCAATAAAAACAACGCAATTTTTTTAAATTTAGTTTAATACTTCCTTTACTCATTTATTGTTCTTGGTTTAACTTAGGCATCTAACTTGCACATTGCACACATGATACTATAAGATATAAGTAAACAAAGCTTTGTAGTACATATTTTATGTAAGTGATAAAATAAAATGGAGGGCTTTTACTTGGTTATATTCCATTCTTTATAATAAGAAGTATAAATATAACACAACAAGTTTTACCTGAATACACATATCGCAGGAGAGCTTTAAAAGCTTGCAGCGGCGCTTGAAGCTCCACCTCTGACTACAAATAATAAAAAAAACATGTGCCATTATTAATATGTATACAATCAAATCTATAAGTTACACTAATAAACTTATCATTAACCCTTCTATACATTTAACTTAATATAACCTTCGAATCCCCGAGTAAATTAATAATCACCTTTATAAATAACATACAACTATTATTTCCAAATATATCAATTTTTCAAAAGCAAGCATCATTTGCCAGTATGTTTAAATTAAGTATGTTTTATAGCACGTGCAAACGCGAAGGTCATTTTGTCGAATTTCACGTCCTTTTTATTTTATTCTTATATCCAAAACTAATTTCCCTGTTAATATAATTAATTTTAAACTGATACGACTTTTTTTTTGTAATTTTAATGATGCTTTAAAAACTCAAATACCAAACTTTCCATGCATAATATTGCATGCACCCTACAATGTTTACCCTTTTGTATGTGGTAGTCGAGCACGCTTCGGCACGAATTGGGCCAGCTCGCACCGGGTAAGTACCACACCCCCACAGAAGACCGACGTGAAATAGAATTCTGCTGTGTTTCGTTCGGTGAGTGGGGAAGCCGGAGGCCCATATCCTTTTCCTTCCCCTTCCCAGTCCTTTCCTTTATTCCTCTCGCCAATCCTTTCTTAATCCCTTCCCAATTTAAAGTCGGCAATCCATTTGTAGAGGCGTAAGATCTGTAATCGACTTTACGCCTCTACAAATGTTCATGGGCGGTGGTAGCGCTTGCCATCAGGCGTCCCACCAGCTCCATTGCCGACTGACATAAAAAAAAAGTCATGTGAAAGCAATCCTTTATTGGTTATTGTATTTGTTGTTTAAAAAAAAATTATCATTCAACTATGATTGTGCATAAAACCTATCTAACAGGGCATTGACAAGTGGAAATACAATTTAATTTTTAACTTCAGGAAGGTTAAGGACTGAAGTTATAAAAATGCAATTCATTCTTCTTACCTGATTGGACTCCCTCATCCCTCCGTAAAGTAAAGCCCTGAAATAGTCACTACTTGCAGCTAGAATGACTTTGTGAGCGGGGATCCTCTGCCCCTCCACTATCAATGTCACATCTGAGTACTCTGATGAGAGGCATAGTGACCCGATGTGTTCTGATAAATGACCTGTTCAACATTTATGGATTTATTAGTGACCCACTTACATTAATTTTACACTCAATGATACAATAAAAATATTGACAAAATAAAATGTTATAGTAAATATTATCCAGCCAACACTCAAGATCTTGCTACTAGTGTTCAAAATTTTAAATACAAACACAAAAAAACACTATTAACTAAAAATTTCACCATATTATAGCATAATTAATATCCTTAATAAATAATAAATTCCTTAAAATATTGAGGATATTAATTGCAATTGTTTATTGAAAAAAAAATACAGTACCTGAGGCAGCATTGCATACAGTTATTGATAAATAGAGTTTCTAATACATGTTGAAGTTCATTTAAACACTTATTGTTTTTTTAACATATTTCCATATTACTTGAAATTCTTTTGTTTAATGAGTGTCCAGTTTATATGTACATTAATATGATAATATTATGGATTACTTTGTATTAATTTTTCTGCTTATGTAAAAAAATTACCAACCTCCATGGATATTTCAGATATTGAAGAAAAATATATACAGCATATAAATAACTTACTGATATGTTCAATTTCACCAACACGAGTGCTACAGCCGCTGCTGACGGACATGTAGTGGTGTTGGTTGGTCATCTTGTCCATTTTGCTGGCTTAAGATTATATTATAACCTGTAGCAAAATGTATGATACAATTAATATACAATTAAAAATTATGTATGTACATAAGTAAATCTAAATTTGTATTGTATACCCATAACAATATAGGAGATGTAGAACTGTTCGTCTTTATGCTTAATTGTATTTTTTAATTAAATAAATTGAAAAATTGTAACATTACATTTTATTGATTTAATTGAGTAAACGAATAAATTATCAGACAGTGTAATCGAAACTTATAACTGTGTCATAGTACGCATGATTTTGTAATTGGAACTTTCTAGAGGACTTCAAAGTCGTAATCGAAAGCAAAATTATAGATTTAGTAAAGATTCCTATAGTCGATGTGTTATAACATGTTTTAATTAAACACATGCATAAATAAAGACTCACCTAACAATATCGTTTAACATCGATGATATTTCATACCTATACGACGTATAAATATTGAACAATTTACACGTTTAATCACCGCATTTCACGTTTATCAATAACCTTTACTTATAAGTTGTCTTTATAAATTCTTCATATCCTTAATTTGTACGTTTAATACGAAATAAATTAGGCAAATGAATTATGAAAATATCGCGACGGCACTTCGTGAAAAATATTTTGATTTCAGAATTCAGATGTTTTTGCTGTCAAGTGTCAAGATCCTATAGAACGTTTGTCAAGAGTGAAGACAAATTTAAAATAAATTTTAAATGAAAGTATAGTTATAAAAATTATAATAATAATACTGCAATATTTCTAAGAAAATAAAATCGTTCTTTAAATGTGATATTGCATAACTGATGAAACTTGGAAATATGATTATTACCACATCATGTTTATGTTTTAGAGATTAATTACTGAATTAATAATGAAATTTTTATTTAATTGAAAGTTTTATCTTATTTACATAAGACTTGTTAGAAATAAATTTAATTAAAAGATTACATGTTATATGTTGTTGGTATTATGTTTTTGTACGTGTATTCGATTAGTAAACTTATGTATAACGGAAGCTCGTAAAGGGAGCATTTGATACTAGAGAAAGAACCACGAATGAAAACTATTTCATCTCTCTCATTTCCGCTTATCGTTTAGACTTATTTTTTTACTTTCAAGCTAAATATTATTAATATTTAATAAAAACCGCGTGACGTGATTAAATATAACTGTAATTCTGAACAAATATTTGAAAATTTTGTGTATTTTAAAACCTGATACATATGAATATAAAATATTATAGTGGTATCGACAACATGTTTATCAAAACATACAAATAAGAGCCATTAAGTAAGTTTTAAAGATTTCTGCGTGAAATATACCCTCTTGAATATGTTTACTAACCTGTTCATTCATAGCATTAGCGAAAACTCGACTGAAAAGAAGTTAATTGCATAACAGTTAAGTTCGCATAGAATTATTATTTGAGTATCTGTTGAGCACTCATTTTTTTAGCTGAATAATCGGGCGCGAAAGCTTCGTCATGAAAATGCAAGATGGTGATTGGTTCAAAATTTTGAGAGTACCAACATAAAGATATTGCATTGAATTTTGGTTATGTTGTCACAATTATTACCAGTTGTGTAGGCAGGTAAATTTCGTCGCTTTGCTGAATATAATTTATTTTCTTAAATGGTTTTCAATACGATTATGGCTGTAAAATATTTAGAATATTACCTATGAAATGTTTCTTCATATAATTACAACAACAGGTTCGTAATAAATTATTGTTTTAGTGTTTCAATAACTTTTCTTTTTAAAAGGTTGTGGTTCTGCAAAAGTAGCTGCACAATTGATAGAGTGCGATACTCGCGAAAGAAAAATGTAACGATTATGTACTCATTTTATATTTGTCCTGAAAAATACTTTTGGTTTCTGATTATTGAAATTTTATTTTATTTAGATATAACTTTTACCAGATGGGCAAATATAATAAAGATTATGTGGAGTGCGTTTCTATTTCACATCAAAATATTTTATTTTTATTGCATTGCAGGTCGTATATAATTAATTGTTTAAGATAATAAAACATCTGTAATGATTACGGAAATGTTTTGTACGTCGAGAAATGGAGCGACAACATTGTAATACACTTCAAAACTTTGATGAGCCAAAAACTGAAATATTAAAAAAAAGATTACTGAAGGCTACGAATACTTCCGCCAGTGCTAATATTCCTCAGAATAGTGCGCACAATGTGCTATTAAACACATTGCGTGTAAGTTTTAAATATTTCGATGGCTTATTGCGATTATAAAAATATGCGCCCTCAATGACTTTGTTTGTTACGTTCCAGGCGCAAACCTCGAACAGTATGATTGTAACCTCGGTGCAGGCGCCACAGAGCTCCATGCCCATAACTCATAATCTAGTTACTCACTCCATTGCTCCTGTGAAAATACACACAAACAACTCCCCATATCCTTTACAGCTTTCCACAGTGCATGTGCCAGTTCAAATCCCTGGCTCCACTTCTAACATTAATGTGCCTGTACAATTATCCGGTGCGACTAGTACTGTTCCTTTGCAAATCGCTCCTGTGAGTCTTCCGATACAAGTTTCTGGAACAACTAGTGTTCCTGTTCAGTTACCTGCTGGTGAAACAATTAATGTGCCTCTACAAATTCCTACAGGAAATCAAAACATCCAACTAACAGGACCCACTTTACCTTCTATGCCCCTGCTTCAAAACCCAGCTCAGCCACTTCACAGTTCTATTATACATTTACACATGGGTTCAAATGCTCGACCTGGCAATCTAGAGGGTAGTTCAGATATGAATGTGCCAAGCACTCAAATTCAACTGCCTGATTCAGGAGTTCAGGTGAAAATGAGTAATCCCACAGTAACTCAAGGACAAATGGGGTCGAACTCAGCTATAGTTCAAATTCCCAACTCATCAAGCAGTTCCATACAGCTAGCACTTCCAAACTCTTCAAATTCTGGAGCGGTTCTGAGAGGCGCACCAAGGACAATGCCACATGTGGTGTACATTCAAACACCAACAGGACTGAAGCCAATGACCAATACAGAGGTTATTAGCCAAGCCAGCACAAGTGGCAATCCACCGCAGATTATTGTCAGGAGGCCTGTAAGTAATGCAAATTATTTTAATGTCCCATTGATTAGTCCTTTTTAACAATTTTAACATAATTCATGATTTTACTAAGACTTTCATTGATTCATCACTTATGCATAATACATATCAATTAGCTTACATGAGATGTTGTTTTCATTCTAAGCAAATCAATAAGTGAAGTGGAATTTTACAGAACATTTAGTTCTCAAATTAATAAATATTTTATTTAATTTTTGTGGATAAAAATTATACAACATCAATGAAATTGTGATGAATTAAAAACTGATATTCGGAGCATAGAAATGGTTTAAAAAATTATTAGCTAATTAATTTATTATACAGGGAAGGTAATAATTTAGTGCTTAATATTTATGACATAAATTTGGCTGGTATTGTCAACATATTTTTAAATTTCCTCAAGGTTCTACTGCCGCTATTATGGTATAATAATTTTACATTAGTTTGTTATTGAAGAAGAACTGTAGGACAAAATATAAATTGCGATATGTTTTTTTAAATTATAATAATCATCTTTTTTTGTAAATTTGTTTTATATGAACCCACTTACTTTTTAGATTGAAATGAAATAAAGTAGAATTACTAATTATGCAACAAGTATTAAATGAGGTAGATGATTCCAACACAAGTGATCTCTTGTGAATATTTTCCCGAAACATTTTAATCAAAATTGTTATTAATGCACTAGTAGTTGTTTCATGTCAACATTATGTATTATGCTAATGTTATGTATTATAATAGAACTTGAATCAAGTTTGTAGTATAATGTATTTTGTGGGTTTTTGTGACAATTGGAATTCCATTAACAAATTATTTTAAAGCCGTTTTAATGAAGGATTAGTCAATGTAAAAAAATTTAATAAATTTGTTTCATTTGCTTCTGAAGTTATGAAGTTTTTGTATAAAAAGCAAAGGCATTTTGTTACCTTTCTTTGTTTATATAAATTTATCACAGTGATTAAATGTTAATTTATTTTTTTATCAAGAACAGATAATTGCATTTACTATAAAATGGTGATGTGCCCAGAGTATTGTGAAATATTAATGATCAATCTTTTCTTGCAGGTCACAAGTAATTCAAATATCCATTTAATATCGAATGTTGGCAATAAGCCCAATATTGCTCCAAAGCTTCCTGGACAAAAGGGTGCTTCAATACTCGCACCCGCTAATACTACTCAACCAATTGTGATTCAAAAACCGAAAGGGAATGAGAAGATGATGGTACCAGTTAGTATTGCTCCGGGCACCCAAGGAAAACAAACCATAGCATATTTGAGCTCCGTTAAAAAACCCAGTACAAAAAGCATAACAGAAAACCAATCAATTCTCATATCAAGTAATCAAACATCTGTTAATACAAATAACCAAAAGCTTTTTATAACACCCATGAATATGCCGAAGATTCAAAATACGAAATTCATTTTACCGGTCACTCTCCCAGCCACTATGTCAACCAAGGGACCTGTGATAAACCTTCAAATAGCTAATGGACAAATACAGAATGATCCTCAAGGGAACATAACAGTCATGCGAGATACTCCGATGGAGTCTTCTGAAGTGCCTCCACTACAACCGTTAGGGAAGATAGTTACCATTAATGGGAAGGATGGTTCTGTACCTCAAAGTCCGAAGGCTGATAAAGGATTTACTATATCCATTCCTGGTTCTAGAGCTGAACCCACTGGTGAGCAAGGAGAGTATACCTTATCAATACCAGAGACTAATGCGTCTATGAATGATGATATATATACAGTGTCCATTGCTGATGATGAAGGTGGACAGAATCAGGAGAAATCATTTACATTGGCTATTCCTGAAAAGGGCAAAAGCCTTTTAAATAAAAACGTCTTAGATAGAAATGATATAGCACCCGTTACTATTGCAGCCCCTGCGATATTACGGCGATCGAACTCCGACAATAGTGAACGTAAAACAAACAATGCTAACATTAAACGTCGTATTTCGCTGTGTGCAGAGAATCTGAACAATAAAAACTTTAAACTAGGTCCGCCTCTCATGAAGCCAATGAATAAATCAGATGAACACATAGAAACTGAAACTAATGACGATCATCGCGTACCGTCCCTCTTCTGTGATGAAAAGCTGGACAAGGATAGAGATTCTGATAACGATGATTATAAAGATAAATCTGACAAAACCACTGCTAATGATATTACGTTCATCACATTTAAACGTGAAGACTCTGCAATGGAAGAAGATACACCTGGCCTGATATGGAATGACGGAGTCGCGAAGCTACAAGGAAGCAGTATACACTTTAGGACTAATGAATTTGGTCTCATTGATGTGATCGATGGCAACAAAGACGATATTTCGGCAGGGAAATATCACACGCCTTCAAAACAAAGGATTGATAAGACAAAAGAAAAGAAATCCTCATCACCGGAGGACCTCTACAGATGTGACGGGTGCGGATGTCACGGCATGGCCGCAGAATTTATCAACCAAAACTTCTGCAGTGTAACATGCCAAACGGAATACCAGAAGATAAACCACAAGAAACGGGATAGAGAGAGAATGGAGTTAGCCAAGAAGAGAAATAAAATGAAAAAGCTTTTGATGCGCAAACAGAATTCTGACTCCGAAATGTTGCAGGACAAAGAGGATGGTGCTCAGAGCCAGGAACCAGAGACACAAATATCCGAAGTGCTATTGATGAAAATGAACGAGGAACTGGTTGAGAACGAGAAATATCCGTGGATGTGCGGGAAGAACGGTTTCTCGTGGATGCGTTACTTGGACGTCTGCAAGGCGAAGGCGGCTCCCGTCAAATTATTTAAGGACCCGTTCCCGTACAATAAGAACGGGTTTCGAGTGGGGATGCGTCTAGAGGCGATAGACCCCCACCACCCCTCGATGTTCTGTGTGGTGACGGTGGCCGAGGTGCAGGGCTACAGGATGCGGCTGCACTTCGACGAGTACCCGGATGTATATGACTTCTGGGTGAACGCGGATTCGATAGATATATTCCCGCCAGGCTGGTGCGAGAAGAACGGCAGGTCGTTGAAGCCGCCGGCCAGCTACACGGCGGCGACCTTCTCCTGGCCAATGTATCTGAAGCAGATCCGCGCTATCGCCGCGCCGAGGCACTTGTTCCCGCACGTCACTTCATCTACGGTAAATTGTTTTTTATTTATTTTAGTCTCATTAATTTGTGTATTATTTTAATAATTTAAATATTACTTTACACATATATCACATGATAAAACACATAATAAAATTAATTTAAATCTGACTATTTCTGTTATGTAGTAATTATATGTAAATGACATTAGCTTCATGTTTTATGCACTTTATAATTGACAAAAAAATAATCACTTAATGTGTTTCTAAGCGTGACTGTGACGACACCCTTTATATCGGATATAAGTTGGCGGATTTCATAGTAAACTAGCTTTTGCCCGCGGCTTCGCACGCGTTAAATTCGCAGTAATTTAAAAAATTTTGTTATTCACATAAACCTTCATATTCAATCACTCTATCAAAATCTTCCGTAGTTTTAAAGATCTAAGCATACACACATACATAGGGTCAGATGTGGGAAGCGACTTTGCTTTATACTATACTAACGGCGACCCGTGGTTGCATCCGCGTAATCCCGTAGGAATATCGGGATAAAAAGTTGCCTATATATTATTCCACTTGTCCAACTGTCTACGTACCAAATTTCATTGCAAACGGTTCAGTAGTTTTTGCGTGAAAGAGCAACAAACACACACACATCCTTACAAACTTTCGCATTTATAATATTTAGTAGGATTATCCCAAGGGAGCATTTAATGGGGATAAAAAGTATCAGCCAAGTCAGCTCATGCCCTGTCTGTAGTTTCAGTTTATTGACGGACGAACATCCAAACATCCAAATCAAACACTCACTTTTATAATATTCGTGTGATAAACGCGATTTCATAGTGAATGCCTCATTTTTTTTTAATTGTTAGTAGCGATAATGATATATAATCGTTCGCACCGCACGCAGGTGGTGAAGCCGAGCGGGTTCCGCATCGGCATGAAGCTGGAGGCGGAGGACCGGCACAACGACATGGTGTGCGCGGCGACGGTGGCCGACGCGCTGGATCAGCGGTTGCTCATCAACTTCGACAGCTGGGACGACATGTACGACACTTGGCTGGACCCCACCTCGCCCTACATACATCCCGTGGGCTGGGCGCGCCAGAACGGCCTCGCGCTCACGCCGCCCAACTGTGAGTGCTTGTTTGTTTCTTTGTGGGGTTGTCTGGTGGTGAGCGCTACCACCGCCCGTGGACACTTGGAGAGGCGTACCGTACAGACCTTACGCCTCTTACATTAGAAATCGATTGCCGAGTTTAAATTGGAAAGGGATTGAAAAAGTTTTGACGAGAGGAATAAAGGAAAGCGCTGGGAAGGATAAGGAAATGATAATGGGACTGCGGCTCCCCCACTCACTGAACGAAACGTATTAGCATGATGCTATTTCACACCGGTCTACTGTGGGGTTGTGGTACTTCCCCGGTGCGAGCTGGCCCAATTCGTGGCAAAGCGTGCTCGACTCCCATAGAGATAAATTATTTATTTTAATGCTATGTATGAAACTGGGATGTCTAGTGTGGGAGCATTTTCTCAACATTTATACGTTATAATAATTTGGGAAAAATGTAATTATTGTTTATTGTTGACTTGGTAGCATACACCATGTACGCAGTGACATGTTGAGCTCTTCAAAACCAGGGTGAATAGGCACCTTCTAGGTAGACGTGCGCCCACGTAGACAACATCTCCGCTTCCCATCAGGTGGGATTGTGGTCAAACGTCTGCCTATCGATTTAAAAAAAAAGAAAAAAAAAACATGTGTGAGATGTATTGCACCTCTATTGGATGTAGAAACTCTTAAAGATCGATACCGGACACGCAGACAGAAATCCGGACCGTAACGAATTGGTGTACGGTCGGTGTGATATTAAGAACTAAAGCTGTAGCTTCTACTTCCTGAGGTGGGATCATGGGTGGCCACGCTAGACGAGACATCGCCATAGTATGGCTTTTCGCCTCTGAGACGCGTGTTCGCGTCGCGTCTCAGAATCAATTTTTTCTAGTCTTTAAATATACATATTGATATATAATAGACTTTTCATCATATATACATTAATTTAGTGTTAAATTTTATTGTATAGATGAATTTTTACACTAAAAGCGATTTGCTGATATGTTGAAAAAAATATGAAAGTTAAAAAATCGTAATATGGAGTATATTTTCACCTTTTGGGGGCAAAGGTAATGCGCCACATGAGCCACCTCACTCTATATACACCTCACAAGCTAGCAAAATCTCCTCACCCTGACTCTGGTCTGGTATATAAATTGAATGACCTCGTTGTGGGGTATGCGATAAAAGCATTTTAAATTTGTTTAACTGATCGGTTTTCTTTATGACCAAATTCATGATTAATCTTTTTTGCCCTTCCTGGGAAGACTTTGTTTTGTAAAATTCCACGTTAAATCAAGCACAGAAGATAGATACCCTTTGTTCCATTGTATATTGTCGTAAAACAAATTGCTGGGTTTTGTTGTGAGCTGTGAATTGTGATTTTATAGCTTCATAGATCACGGCATTAAAGACTGATGTAAAAATTATAATTTATAAATTCATATCACAACTTGCTGCACCCGGCAAACGCTGTTCTGCCTTACTCTTATCATTTAGGGGTATGAAAAATAGGTGTCTCATAGATACCGGATAGGCACAAAAAATTTCATCAAAATCAGTCAAGCCGTTTCGGAGGAGTATGGCAACGAAAACTGTGACACGAGAATTTTATATATTAGATTGGGCATCTTATTCCAAGTACAGTATTGATAGTACGTATGAATAAGTGATGATTTTCAGATATTTTTTTAGTAACACAATGCCTATGAAATAATTAAAAAGCCCCATTTACAAAATGAGGCATTTTTTGTACTTTGTTGTAATCAACCACTCACATAATCGTCACGAAATTTCCTGTTGATTTCTTCGAACTGTAGAGAATTTCGTGTTTGGTAAATATTCTGTTTCGAATTGATTTTTTATTAGAAAAGTTATGAAATGTTTATTTTTTTATTTTGTCTATAGTATTAACACCTAAGTTGCTTAGAAGAATGCGCTTCTGAGCTGTAAAGACGTCAATGTATAAAATTGTTCCGGATGTATATCTAACTTAAAGAGTCTCTATATATAATAATGAAATTTAATGAATATATATGTAATAATGGAATTATCTGTTGTCACAGTATCACGCGAGAATTGCTGGACCGATTTCGCTAATTATATTTTTGTTTTGTTTGTCAGAAGAGAATATTGTGAAAGAAGAAATAGAGAAATTTCCGCCAAAAACGAAAATGCTTTTGCCTTTAAGCCTTTGACCCTAAAAGGGCGATAAACATCCAGTTTCATGCATTTAAATATGTTTTCTTAATTAATTCAGTCATGCCACTAGATTTGCACCTTATAAGCACTGGTGTATATATCGATATATATTAGAATAATTTGGTACAATCGGTCTGTAAAACTATTCCCACAGAGAAATACAAGCTAAACCTCAAGTTATTATTATAAATCAGATTTAACAGTCAGTTTTAAGATTAAATGTTAAAAACGTTACAAAATAAAAACAAGTGGGTTTCGTGCGGCTCTTTACAAGTAACAACAATTCATGAATGTGTTATTCCAAATAAATACGTATTCATTAAAATTCATTTAAAACGTAGTTAGATATTTTTAATTTAACAATATTATTAAGCTGTAAACGCAAAAAGTGCTTAGCCATTTCGAACTGTTGGACAAAAGTCTGACTTTCTCTTAACTCAAATCGTTTCGTAATTAGAACTATTTTTATTTGAGACTGAATAGGGCAAGATTTTTAATTAGGTTTATAATTATTAATGTACTTTAATTCAGAGTCACAGCGTTTTATAATACGATACAAAAATAAAATTAGTTTGAGTGCGTTTTTGTGTTTAAAGTGTTATTTACATTTTTTAGAAAATAAACGCTTTTTTTTTATATTAATAACATAATATATCGCGAACGAAATTGATTTAATACTGCTATCAAGCTAGAAACTCATAAAGTACTAAACTAATTCGGACTTTGGACAAATGTCAATTTTTTCTTAATTCTAAACGTCTATTTATTTAATTATTAAAATATATTATTTCGAAATTAAAATATTGTGTCAATAACGAATTGAACGTTGACACATGAGGCGTAGAAAATCAGTCCGAAGATGTAACCTTGCGTACGCGCGGCCCGCGGGTTCCGCACACGAAGTATTTTTGTACGCAAACAATCTTTTTCAGGCTATACAAGCAAAAATATAACGTTACGTATATTGATTTATATAATTGTAGAGAAATTGAGGAAGGTTTTTAATATGTATGTACCTGTCTATACTGCTGAAGATATGATAAGAATATTTTATTACGACTTTGATCGAATAAAAATGAAGCTAAAGAATTATAATTTTCAATTATAATAATTTAAATAATTCCTTTATTTATTTTTCGCACAACAAAAAGTTATGTGTACAATATATTGTTAAAACTATTACTTATGACTAACATTTGTGAGATAAATAACTCCTTATTAGCTTCGACACAGATTGGTACTGAAAGTAAATACAAACTTATAATTTTGGAAACAAATAGGCTTAAACAATAACAAGGATTAAATATTAAAGATCTGTAAAACTAGACCAGTTCTCTTACGTACAGTGGATGACCTTGCTTAACTTAAATTGCCAAGTTTTACTGAATATAAGATGCAGATAAGTTAAAGCAAAAATGAAATACGTTATGTGTGTTAGCAATGCCGAAAATTATAAAATTCTGCGATGTTTGTGGTTTATAAATAAATCCTAAACTTATTTAGAGAAATATTTCATTGTAATTGAAATTATAAGTATACATATAAAAAATTAAATTAAATTGAATTGCAAGTGTCTGCGGTCGATACTATGACAAGATATTATCATGATTAAGATAGATCGATAAATTTATATTTGAAAAATTGTCCAATTTAACCGCTCCTTCAAACTATAGCGAACGAAAGCCTACGTTCGGAAACAACCTTTGCCCTTAACCAAATAAATTGTCCTATATCTACAAATTAACTTCAAAATTTCCTTAACAAAGTAATTATCGCAGTGAAATAATGCGAGGTTTTTAACAAAATGGTGGATAATATATTTCTTAATTACCACTGTTGTTAGAAGTAAACACGTTAGTACAGAACAGGCATCGGGACGGAGTGCACGCGTGTCGTGTCTCCGTCATTTATTTTATAACTCGGTTAAATTGTGTCGGGATGGACTAGTGTTATTTACTATTCGATAAGATAAACACTGTTGGTGGTGCAATACGTTAAATCGTAGCCGTAATATAGATGTAATATGCTTTTTATATATCGAGAGTGGAGACACATTTTTTTTTAATTTCTTTAATAGAAACGTAAAAGTTATTAGCGGTGATATTTCTATCCTGATGGAGGTAAAATGGGATATCCTTGTATTGCCAGAGGGGGAAATCAGCTAGGTAATAAACACTTACGAATCTTTTGGGTTTGTCTAATAGAATTTAATGGTAAAAACTAAATGAATATTGCCGACATAAATAGCTGTTTAGCATAATTATCTGAAGCATTGTTAAGTCTTATATTATTATTGTTAAATGAACGACATTAACATTTCGTGTGGCTGACGTCCCCGCATGAGTTTGTGCGCTTGAAATGCTGAACAGATTTTGATAGAGTTTTGTGTTGTTTTTTTTTTGTCAGTCTTAATGTTATCATCTAAGGGACATCTAAATGGAATCATAAAGCGGTGTGTAATAAAGACTTTTAAAGATTTCCTCATTTGATAGATCAAATAGAATTCTATGGAGAACTCTAGTTTGTATATCAATATTGTTACAAAAGGAAATAATAATGTAAAAAAAAAAAGCTTTAGTACACGATACTGAAATGCTCTATATTAAACTGACGATTCCGAAAACGACAGAAGGTTCTCAGATCGTAGTGGATTTTTCTAAACCCATTAGTATCATAACACTAAAAAAAATGTGTTGCCAACATTAAAATAGTAAATAATACAAATGTAAGTATAATATACGTTACACTTGCCGCATGTTTCAATAAAATAATGCATAAAAAGGAGCCTTAAAATTATTCACGCGTGTCCATATTCGTCCTTCAACGCAAGGAATGTTAAATATATATTATATTTAAATTACAACCATGTTTTTGTTTACATCGTACTGATATTCATATGATATTTAAAGACATTTACTGTCCCTTAAGCAGACTCTACAATGTTTAATCATAAATTAAGTTGATTAAACTAATGTTGTTAATTAAATGCTCAAAAATAATAAGGAAAATCTATTTTGTGTGTGTAATCGCGTTTTTATTGTTAGCTTTTAAATCATGTTTTATTTATATTGAATATAACTAGAAAAATAAATCTATACTAGTACTAATATTATGAAGGTGAAGAGTTATTATGTACCACGGGCGAAGCCGGGCCGGACCGCTAGTAGAAAATAAAGGCCATAATATGCTTATCTTATCCCATTCGCCCTTGTTAGTAAAATCACTATATAACACTACAAACAAACTCGCTTTCTTCGTCTGTCCCTATGTCCCTATGCTTGTTTAAATCTTTAAGACTACGCATCTGATTTATATGTTTTTTTTTTAATAGATAGAGTGAATCAAGACGAAGGTTTACATGTATAATAACATCTATTAAAATACTCCGGATTTAATGCGTGCTAAGCCGCGGGCAAAAGCTAGAAATAAATATAATATACATAAAAAAGGCCAAGATATCCGTTCGTCCCATTATAGAAGCCCACTAGCGTGGCGTCCTCGGCACTCGCCTTATATAACGTCGCTTATTGAAATTCGCTACAATCGAGTTTGTGGAAACGTGTATCACCTGGCGACTCGTAATTAATTATTTATTTTATACTAGTGAAACGCACCGGGTTCTTGTGGGTCGACCTATTAAAATTCCACGAAAAAAGTAGTCCGGTTATTAAATTACGCAAAAAAACTTATGACTTTGTGTTCAATCAGAGAAAGATAGAAAAATACAGACATTTGCGCTTTCTGGAACACGTATATACAAAAAAAATGTAATGGATTGGTTCATGATTATAAAAAAAGGATGTTTTATCGCCGGCGCGAATAAATTGAAACAATTTGGCTGAGCTAATAAAATATTTGGGATTGATCAAACCACTTTCTCCAAAGAAAATCAATAATGCTATGTGAAATGCACCTTATATTTCATGACAAACAGGTCTTTAAGAATCTACGCTGTTTTAGATTTCTCAGTACAAATACTCTACCTGTCTGCTCTTTATTGATATTTTATAATTAAGTGGACTGAAGCCGCGGAACAAATCCGACGCGTGTCCTTATTAACCCCATTTCTCTGTAACCGCATTGCTCCTCATCAGATTGCCGGTGTTGTAATTTCATTAGGTGAACTTAAGTTAAAAAAGTTATCAGCTTTAAATTATAGTTTTTCGGGAGAAGTGGCCATGTCGTACTCTGATAAAAATATCTTATACCACACCAAACACAACAGCAACATCGTTCTAAAAAGACACTAAGCTATATTATTCAATACGGCATCGATGGCTTAATTTAACGTTTTAAACAAACCATGGGAAAAAGTTACTCATTAACTGACAAAATACTTTTACAAACATATCCTAATACAACTTGAACTGAGCCACTATTTCTAATCTACAGAGATTCCGAGTTTTTCTCATGGAACGCGTACCTATCGACTCGATCGACTTTATCAATAGCTTAAATTACCGTAATGCTCTGAGACGACTAACAAATTCAATACCATGTAAGTTGTAAGAGTATTTCTTCGTGCAACTTTGAAGATGTACCCATTCTTCCAGTCTACAAAGACCCCGACACGTTCTCATGGGACGCGTACCTGTCGGAGACGATGTCGACGGCGGCGCCGCCGCGCGCCTTCAAGCCGCGCCCGCCGGTCGGCTTCAAGCCCGGCATGAAGCTCGAGGTCGTGGACAAGAGGGTGAGTACATACTACACTAACGCTACATTCAGTGAGCTGTGGCTGCGTGGCTAGGACCTCGGATTTGGGAAATCGGGGGTTCGAGTCACGCAGTAATAATGATATAATACAATTTGGCTTATAGCGCGGCGTCAGGTTAGCGCTACGCGCGCTAATAAAAACAACAAAGACATTGTTGCCAGGATATTCTAATTTTTAACCCTATATTAATGTGATGTTAAATTTTTTGAACACTTAGGGCTTAAAATTTAAATTTTAAGTTTTGTGATAAATTTACACATTGAAGTGGGACTACTTGTGAGTGTTTTTATTTACATTTGAAACAAAGAAGGATTGTATCATCAGGGATGAATTTAAATTATATTAAAAATACCTTTTTTTTGTTTTTCCTTGATACAAGGAGTTATAATAAATTTATAAAGCGTTGAAAAAAATTAAAATGTTACTCATAAATGAAGCAAAGAAAACTTTGAAATTGAAATAACGACATATTGCAATCGCGTTATTAATCGAGTGTGGACGATATATTTACGTGATGTGTTGTTGATTATATTTAGTTTAATGCAAGTGCAATACTTATCTGATATTTTTATTTCTACTAACAAGTCAGTATTACGATATTATCGAAATTGCGGTGACTTGTCCATCTCACAAAGCATTAAAAATAATAACGAGATGAATTATTTATCTAACACAAACATGTCATAATAAGAAAAAACTCACAATACAATGTATTTACATTTTAGGACTGTTTGTTTTCTATTTTTCCTGCATTCTGCACTTTTTTCACTAGCACCCAGAAAACGAGTGCTAGTGATTGTTGTGAACAGATTTCCTATATCGGACTCGTTTTACTGCTTCTCTTTCAAAAATATTATGTGCGAATAAAACTTGCGAATAATGCTTATTTCGAAATATATACCTATTACTTATAACTGAATACTAGACTAAGTTAATAACATGGTTACAAATATGTGTCGATAGTTACTCTAAAGATGTATTGCAAAACAAGTGTTTACCACGATTTCAGAGCTTCACAAACAGGACACAAGTTAAAACATAGTGTTCTATAAAGTAAATATATTTGTCTATGTCTATGTCTATGTGTACCACGCGCAGGTGCCGTTCCTGATCCGCGTGGCGACCATCAGCGCGGTGAAGGGGCACCAGGTGCGCGTGTCGTACGACGGCTGGCCGGACGAGCTGGCGCACTGGCTGGACGACGACTCGCCGGACATACACCCCGTGGGCTGGTGCCTCAAGACC
>NC_052121.1:10353878-10356046 GCF_012273895.1 Zerene cesonia | reverse complement strand
CCTTTGAATTTAAAAGAAGTATTTCTGTATGTATTTTTGAGTGAGTAGTACGAACTATTGATTGCTCCCTCTACCAACTGAAAGCTTTTATTAAGAGTAGTTTTAAAGATCTAAGCATACACACACATACTTATCGACAGACGCCGGATGCGACGTTGTTTTGCCTCACACAACAGTCGGAGACATCAAAAATACATGTTGGGCGATTCTCAAACCTATCCGATATGTACACAAAATTTCATCAGTTCACAATCACAAAATTTCAATCACAATTTAACTAACATAGTTACACGAGATCTTCATATGTTTAAGTGTATAATATACGATACGGAATGTTGTTGCAGCGGCGGAGGAGGGCGCGGCGAGCGGGCCGTGCGGCGTGGGCGGGTGCCGCGGGCTCGGCTCGGTGCGCGGCGGCGCGCACAAGCAGCACGCCGCCGCCTCCGCCTGCCCCTACCGCGCGCCGCCCGCGCCGCTGCCGCCGCGACTCGTGCCCAGGTCTGCTTCACCCTCATTCAATATTATACCACCGTCAAATGTGTCAGAACTGAACATTTCATTTCTGATTAAATAATAATTATTCTTTAAAAAAATTAAATCGCTTGCACGTTGTCAGAACTAGACCGAAATGGGACCACACGTATGGCACCAGATTTCCAAATATGGTTATTTATTCATCTATACTAATATTATACGGCTGAAGATTTTGTTTGTTTGAACGCACTAATCTCAGGAACTACTGGTCCGATTTGAAAAATTATTTCAGTGTTAGATAGCCTATTTATTGACGAAGGCTATAGGCTATATAAGAATACATATTAAATACAGTCAAATTAAAATCCAAGTTTTGAATTTCGTTGAATATTGATTAGAATTTCCGTATTCTCTCCGTTAATAAAATAAAGTCCTTCGTACAAGTGGTATCTTTATTAGTTTTAGTGATTAAGCACGTCTTTGTCGTTTGTTTATGAAACACGTGCTATCAAATTACATAATATCATATTATCTGTATAAATGTATTAATCGTTAGGTTGATTATAAAATGTTTAATATAATCTTGTTCCAGGTCGCAAGGGAAATCAGTAAAATCCATAAATTCATGTACGCCAACAAGTGATACTCCAAAGGAAAAGTGAGTATGCCTCTGTCTTGGATTATATAATTTTCTGTTAAAATGTTGTTAATGTTTTTTATTATCTGTAGATTACCGCGAGGACGACCGCCCAAGCACAAAAGGGTGGAAGAAGTTGCCAAAGCTGAGCCGGTAAGTGTTGAGTTTCTTCATACATATTTAAACAAATTTGAACTCATTTCTGATGATGATGGTTAAGAGAACTGTATAATTGAGAATAGAGTCACTGAGCTGCTGACCCGTTGGTGGATTGAGCAGTGGGAACTTTTTAAATTATATGAGAACAGCTTCATTCTTATATTACAAACTAAAACTGAATTAGTTTTACAAGTACTGCTACGAATTTCAAGTTTCACTACGCATGTGTTAGAACTTCGACAACTGTCACCAGATGGCGCTGCTCTTTCATAAGCATCTCTAGAGCACAGAGCTTTAACCAACTTATGTTATCAGGTGTCAGATGAAGAGTCAATATCGAGCAGCGGCGGCAAGCGTTGGCGCGGCTCCGCGTCGTTCGTGGGCGGCGCGGGCGGAGCGGGCGTGGGCGTGGGCGGGAGCGGGGCGGAGGCGCGGTGCGAGCGGGCGGCGCGCGGGCCGCTGCCGCCGCGCGCGCTCATCGCGCACCACCTCGCCGAGCTGGCGCTGTGCCCCGATCCGACCGCTTGGACGCAGGTGAGAATGTCCTATGTTTTAAAAAATGATTGTAATATGCATAAATTTTATTATGTTTACTGAAAAGATATGATTCCATGTCTAGGTAAGAGCTTTCGGCTACCCAAGATCCTACGTGAGTTACTTACTCTATTCAAACCTAATATAATTATGATTAAATGAAATAAATAAAAAGCATTTTCGAGATAATTTCCGATAAAATAAACACTGAAAAATCCCATATTATTATATAGGGTTTTCCTTTTTTTCTTACATTTATACTATTTTATTCCTCCTTTATATATTGCTTTTTCACAGTTGGTTGCCTGGAAGAGATCACTCTTTAGTGATAAGGCCGCCCGCTGTGCTGGTTTAGTTTTAAGAT
>NC_052121.1:10331003-10352878 GCF_012273895.1 Zerene cesonia | reverse complement strand
ATATATATATATATATATATTTATATATCGTTTAAATGTATAAGATACAGGATATTCGATGATAAGATTGAATGGTTTAGACGGATATGACTACATTACGATTGAATCTGTTATATTCCTTTAAAAATTAGCTGCAATAACTCATGGAAAAATTTTGTTTCAGGTTTGTAATAGACGATCTCAATTATCTCAAGACAATACTACCAAGTGCAAAAAGTGACTTGAAATCAACGTGAAATATTGTAATTTATTTACCATTTTTTAAATAAATAAACGAGTTCAATCCACAATTATTTTATTTAAAACTGATAAAGACACTAAAATTTAACCGACAGTAACAAATACAAATATAAGGACATAATACAGGACACTTCTTTCAGGCCAATTAATTTTCTAATATTAAATTTTTGAACCGTTCACCACATCTACAATTTAAGCCTAATTTGTGCTTTTTTAGGAAACTCATCTTTTCTCTTGTGTTTATCTGTTTGCTGTTTTCTTGATAGTCATGATCAAGTATTTCGCTTTCCGAATCTAGTCTGTCATCGACTATGACACTCCGTACTTCATAATTCTTACGATACGGGGTGTTACGCCTTGGCATTCGGACTGAGCGACTGGGGCCAGATCTTCCCGGATAGTACTTTTCTTGAAACATTTCGTTCCACTCCCGTTTCTCCTCTTGCTCCATATATGGGGATCTACTAATTCTTTTTCCGTTAACTTGTATATTGATAGGCGCTGACTTTTTAGCATATGCTGACTTTACAGGCGTCGCGGCCCGATATTGCGATTGACTGACGCTTTCACTGTACATGGTCTCATAGTCTTCACTGTCACTTTCCTCAGATGGTCCGACATCTTCTTCTTCATCCTCAAGGTCGATGCGTCGCGGTTTACGCCGTTTTAAAAGTTTAACTGATCTAAAAAATCGTTGAAGAAGACCTTTTTTCTCCTTATTCACCTGTAAATAAAAGATAAATAAAAGATTGTTGATTTTAAGATTGAGGCATCTGCAGAATCAAAAAAAAAATACCTTATCATCTTGAGTATTTTGCACAACAGTTTTATCGCTTTCTTCGCCGTCACTCGAAATTTCTGTTCGGTCTTGTTCAGCATATTTATTCAGTCGCTTGTGATTTCTATCGTCCAGTCTATAAAGTTGGAAAGCTTCTTTGTATGATGTATCCATTGATCTTCTTTTCATATCTTTTGTGTTGGTTTCTTTTGTCTCGCTTTTATCTTCGGATTGTGCACTAGTTTCAGCATAATGCAATTTTGTTCGCAAGGGTCTAGCAGTATCTGAAGATAAATATATTGCTGCATCTTTGTCACTTCTTATAACGTCTGCTTCACTTCTCATTGTTGATCGAGTATGAGTGAATTTGTCAGAAGAATTGTTCTCAGAAGATTTTAAATTATTATATTCACTCCTAGAACTAGCTTTTGTGGAATAGTCCATACTAAGAGCAATCGATTTGTAAATATCTTTTATTAAGTTGTTGGTTTCTTTACTTGGTGTATTCAAAGAAGGTAGAGCACCTTCCGTGTTAATTGCAATGTTAACTGGTTTGTTGTGATGGGAGTGAACGCTCTTATGTGCATAGTGGCAAGAATTCATTTCGTGTCTATGGCAGGGATGTAATAGATATTGAAGGTTCTGCATACATTTAACTGGTTGATAAGGAATACTTGCATAGCATAAAGGGTTCGGTGGTATATGTGGGGAATAGGGCGTATAATATGAATTTGCGTTGTGTGACCCATTGTATGTTAAACTATGCAAAAGTGTTGAACATCCCGGCATGTTGTTTTGAGACGATCCTTTTTGAACAATTGCATCTTTCTTCGGTTTCTCTTCTTTGTTCAAGTGCGTGTTCGTTTTGACTTCGGCTAATACTGATTGCAATATATTCTTTATTTGTTCCAACATTATTTCGGTATTGTTGTCGTTTAATAAATTTACCTCAAGTTGAATACTCTTGCATCTTTTTGTTTGACTTTCAGCTGTTCTTATTTGCACCGTGTTATTCTCTTGTGACATTGTGGAGCCTAGATCTGTTGTAACTTTTGTTGAGATCAATGGTTTAGTGTAAACAACACCACATTCGATAGAACAAGTATTCGAACTTTCCTCGTTTATTTTATGATCTATGTTAAGGGGTTTCTGTCGCCTTGATTTAGACATAAAGGAGCGGGGGTTTCCTGCCTTTAATGGCGTTTGCTTATAATACCGATGCTTGGCTGGTATTTCGGCACGATAGCTAAGTGTTACTGGATTAGCTCGATGTTTTGTACGTATAGTCTCTGGCCAACAATTGAAGTTTAAATATTTTTTTGTATCGTCTTTGAAAAATGAGCTTTGCTTTATATTACCAGATATTTCTTTAACTGGTACAATATCATATAAATCAGAATCATAGTAAGTCTGATTACTACTTCTATGGTCTTGTGATTGACCTGAATCTACCATAAAATTGAAGCCTTTTCCCATATAATTGTCAATGTTCTGAAATCGCCCGTGGCAACAAGAACAAATGTCCGAATCGTATCTCAAGGGATTAGTTATATCCTTGCATATAGGTCTAGAAAAATCGCTAGTGTCTGAGAATTCTTCAATACCAAATTTGGGATCATACTGTTTTCTCAAAACATTTGATAAATGGTCGCCCACAACATCCCTTCTCTCCAAATGTACATTTTTATTCTGATTGTAGGTTGAATGCATGTCCACAAAGGGTGTGTGATGATATGTTTCAGCGAAGTAAACAAATTGAGTATTTTGTCTACTTTCTTCTTTATTACTTTTCTTTTTGCGTCTTCTGAATATGCTTTTGCTTTTCTCTCCAGATTTTGAATCTTTATTCCGTTTGTCTCGTGTCTCTAAACGTTCAGAGCCTTCCTTATGTGCTTCTAGTGATAGAGCCGAAAGTACGAAAGATATATTTGATGGTTTTTCATTTAATGCGCAATTGTTACAAAATGAAGACTGATCTTTTGATTTAGTGCCAGTGAAACTTGCGCTGAGTGATGTCTCCACTACATTTATATTGATACCCTTTGATTTCCCAGTTTTGTTAGGGACAATCTGTTCATCGTTAACTCTAGCATTCTTAGTTTCATTTAGTTCTCTTTCTAAATTAATAATCTTTTGCTGAAGATCAGTTACATCTATAGGTATGCATGAAATAATTTTGACTTCAGTTTGTGATGCGGTGTTTCCTAAGATATAGTAAAAACGATTTATAATTTTATTATGTTAAATTGCATGTGAATCACTCACGAAGTGCTAAAAACGTACCTAAATTAAAAGCAACTCGTCGTAAAAAGTTTTCTATTCCTTTAAAGCGCTGCTTGCATGTTCTTGGTATGTTTTCATCACACATAACGTACTCTAAAGATATCCGATCTTCATTAAAATGAATATTCGAACTGTGAATTTATGATTTTTCTTAACTTCTTGTCTCAAATATAACAATTATAGACGTTTATTTTACAAAGAATTTAAAGAAGATCCTGAAGTGATTCACAAAATAAAATAATTTAAACTTTAGTTCACCATTGAATTTAAGTTGTTCAAAGAAGTCAAAAGAGTGTCAGGTATTTGTCGCAGAACTTTTAGTTTTATTTTATTATATTATGTATACTGGCCATTTAGTGGAATAGCATGGACGTTATATAGGTCGGTATATATAAATATACATAGTTATATATTAATTATTATTTATTGTAAATATATTATTTACTATTATTGTAATTGTCCTTATAAACAGAAATTTATATAATTTCATAATTTTAAGATAAGAGCTGCTTTTCGGCAGTTTGAACCAGCATACGGCGTATTAAGCACGTAGAACGAGAGCCATAGGAGCACATAAATTTCAAACAATAGTACAAACAGTAATATTTTATTATTTTCTTGTTCTGCTACCGTTCTCCATTTTTGGTTTGCATCATGGGAACAAAAAAAACCATAGACAACATATAATACATAAATTTATATTTAACACACGAACAACACCTCGTAAAACATGATACAAAACAAAACTTACTTTAATTTTTATGAAATTCTTTTACTATATAAACATTCGTGGCCTGTACATTTTTGGGGGTTCACCCCAACTAGATTTGTCTTTTCCAAGCAAAGTACGCACGATTAAATTTCTCGGAGAAAATGGATTCCTTTTATAAAATAGCTTCTTCAACATAGCATTTCTTAATTTCATATCGCCTTCGGCGAGTTGCTTTTGTGTTTTAAGGGAAAATTTCATTGGATCTGAATTGCTACTCGCTTGTTTGGCCTTTTGTTGCAATGTTTTCCAATTAAACAACACATTTTTTTCTTTGGCAGTCTGTGTCCCGCCGCTGTGCTGTTGTTGCATTATAACCGGCCGCTGGACTAGTGGCGGTTGTGTTTTCTTTTTGAATTTCTTGAATATGGACATCTTTCTATCGCTCTGCGTACCGGTACTTTTCACTTCGATTTCTTTTAAACATAGCGGGACTTGAGGAGCTTTAGGTAAGTTATTATAATGTGCGTCGTAGTCATGGTTACAACATGGTGCTGCTTCTCTGGGTTGCACGTGATAGCAATGTGGAGTTGAATGATCATGTTGACATTGTCTGTGCTTATGAGCATTATACGGTGATGTCCTTGGACCGTATCCATCATCACCGCACGCATGTCTGTGCGGTGCGTCGTGTGCATGGCAATATCTGCTATCATGAATTGGCGGTGGATGGAAATACTCTTGCCTGTGAACGGAATAGTCCATAATGTGTTGAGGAAATGGCGGTTTAGAATTGTGTCTGAGTTTGACTTCGACTGTACTTTCGCTTTCACTGACTTCTTCTATAATATCTTTTTTCTTTCGTTTAAACAAACCAATTTTTTGTAATACCTTTGAGAATTTGTGTCTTTTCATCTGCAATTATAAAAGTTTATTTATAAATCAAAGTAAGAACACGCATCGAGTCTCGATAGAAAATCAATAATTTACCTTTTCAGTGGGTTCCTTATCAAATCCAAATTCCGATGATGAGTCTGATACTTCTAAGCTTAGTTTTTCTAAAACAGTATCAGAATAGCTAGGATTAGTCGAGTAGTAAGTGGCTGTAGTCATTCTTGACCCAATTGCTTCACAACTTTTTGAATAACATTTCATCTGAGGTGTCTCGACCATTACATCTCGTTTAGATGCGTTGGAACTGCCAACGCTTCTAGATGTTAATATTTTCTTTTCAATGTTCGCCGTGTGATCATTGGCATGATTGAAGCGTTTTGAAGTTGGAGTATTTGGACTTTGTGCAACAAATTTGTAAATCTCTTTTATGAGTTCTTGTGTTTCATCATAAGGTTGAGGGTGTTTATGGTTAGAGGAGGATTTATTGTTGTGACAAGTTGTTTCTTTAGAACTATTTGCGCAATTTGCACACGTATAACTCGGTGTGGGAAGTACATAACCGTTTGGGGAGCAATTGATAGGACATATGGGCAGAATTGGATAACAGCAAGGATTCGTGAACGGTGGCATAAAAGGAGATACTGGGCACTGACCGAGGTTATTCAAAGTACAAAAGTTTTGTCCAGTGTTTTGTACTTGGCTGGGGATATTTTTTTGATCTGTTTGTGTTTCGGGAGACTTTATAGGCTCACTATTTATTTGAGTATTACTCAAAGTTGTTTCTTTTTTGATTTCTTGTAGGAAGCTTTGTAAAATATCCTTTATTTCAAACAAGGCCTGATCTGTTTTATTTGTTGTCGATTCAGTGACGTGTGTTATGAGCGTATCGTTATTTATATTGTTTGGCTCAGTACAATTCGTGGAGCATTGTAAATTAGTATCATGTACTTTAATCGGTCTTAAAGACTCCTTTTTGTGTAAATTTTCGTTAAAAGAGTTATCTGAATGTTCACTTGCTTCATCAATATCATTATGTTTATGGGATCGACCTGGAACTTGTTTATTACGTCGCTTTGGTGCAATACTATCTTCGTAATCGTAATGTTGAGTTTTTAGATTAAGGCGTGGTCTGTGCGTCCTTGGCGATGGGGGAACTTCCTTATAACATTCATATGGAATTAAAGTTTCTTCAATAAATTTTCGTCTAGATTTCGGACTTGTTTTCTCTTTTACGGGCACTAAATCATAGACAGTTGAATCATTGTAATTATTAATATAAGCTTGTTTATATCGTTTGTGTCTTTTCGAACTATATAGGCGTGCATCACAAATACTTCTCATATCGCTTACGTCATGTTTATTGCAATATCGATGACTGACTCTGCGTTGTCCTTCATAGCAGCAAGAACATAATTCACTTCCTTCCTCGAGGTCGTTACGAGGCGAAAATTCCTGGTCACGACAAACTGGCGCTGAAAATTGACTGTAGTCGGATAATCGCCTACCAAATAGCTGTACAGGCTTATATTGCCTTCTTATAATATCGGCTATAAATTCTTCATCAAAGTCTGCAAGCTTGTGTTTTTTCCTGCGACTTTTATGCTGATCATCAATAAGATGCATATCTCGACGGTCGTTTTTTATCCTTTCTCTTTGCTCGTGATGAATTGCTCTTTCAGCATGATGCGAATCTTTATGTTTGCTACTTCGATGATATCCAGAACAACTTGGATCTGTTCTATCTTTATCTTTTGGTGAGTAAAGATTAATACTTGAGGAAGCTCTATACAATTTTTGTTTTTCAGGACGTATACCGGACATAGCTCGTTTCTTATCAGATTTTTCGTTATTTCTAATTTGCTTAGAAGTTCTGTCTTCGAAATCTTGATTGTATTTGGAAGGAGATGCTCGTGAATTGATTGTTTTCTTTTTATCATTAGGTTGGTACTTTGTTGCGTACTCGCTTTCATCAGATTTTATATAGTCTTGTTTGGGCGTCTTATATATAATTCTTGTTTCCACACCTCTTAAACTTTTTTTACTGTTCGTACCAGCGCTGAGTGATCGCTTGTCATTGCTTATATTTTGGGTAGTTGAGCTCTCTGCTCTCTTAATACTGTTTTCGAGACAGGACAAATCACGGCAATGTTTGCTTACTTTGTCTAATTGTTGTTCTATGATATCTATTTTACTTTTTAAATCTGATACACTAATAATTATACTAGAAGTTGTTTTGCAGTCCGTTTGTGATGATGTTCCTATAAAAATACTGCATTTAGTGTTCAAATCATGTATGTTAAATATAATTTATTGTA
Organism: Zerene cesonia; assembly: GCF_012273895.1. Lineage (NCBI taxonomy): Eukaryota > Metazoa > Arthropoda > Insecta > Lepidoptera > Pieridae > Zerene > Zerene cesonia. Next base: position 10,345,659 of record NC_052121.1, on the reverse strand, counting down.
TTAATACATTACCAAGAGTTTTTTTAAAGAAATTTTTGATAGCTCGAACGCGGCGTTTAGTTCTTGGCGAGATACGTCGCCGGGGAGTACGAAATGGCATCACCCTTCGGACTTCACTGCAAAAACATAGTTTATCTTAGTTTTTATTTGCAACTTACAATTTTGCGTTGGAAGTTCATTAGGTATACACCTGTATTTAGTAGATTGAAAATGGACGAAATCAAGCAATGATATAAAAATCTGATAAACGTACCAGTATTTTCACGATTTGTTAAAAAACAACAAATGGTTTGTTTTAGATTCATCACACAAAGTAATTTTCATATTAGCAATATCGATTTTTGGATATATGCTTAAAAATTAAAGTAGTTTTATTTCGTTTAAGTATATATTTACTTTTGACTTTTGAATTTCATTATATGAATTGTCATTATTTGTTTTAAATATATACCGACCAGTTTTTGTGTAATGAAAATTTGAATACAATAAATACAGAGATAAGTTTTAGCAATGATAAATTGCTATTTTATTAAAATGATGTTATATATGTAAGTGGGGTTATAAATATATTTGTATAAATTGTTTTTGTAAAGCTTACGTCCATGACGTACGTATATGATACCAACTAAATTGTAGATGAAAGAATAGATAAATATATAATATTACCTACTTTTAGGATGACATGAATCGTCATACATATTTTAAGATTTAATTTTTAAGTGAATTTTTATAGTGTTTTCAATGTTTACAGTCATATAATGATTTCAAAATTAGCATTATTAACTAAAAGTGTTCTCCGGCCTGCAGCGTTGATCCTGAAGGCCAAACCACCGTCTCGTGTGCCTGTCAGGTCGTCGGGCGATTACATTCCTCCCACGCAATACGATGTTCCTCTTCCTCGAAGACTCTTTTTGACTTACGTGTTAAACGTCTATTGGGAAATTATTCCTTTATTTTTAGTCACTTGCACGAGTCTTACGATTATGGTTATTTCCATAGTTTGGGCCATTAACAATAAGGTAGGTAGTTATATTAACTATATAGCCTTCATTCTTTGGCTAGTGGTTAATGGGTAATTATCTGCATGGACAACGTTAAATTGTCTGGCCCTTTGCGAGTAAGAATTAAATTCCTTAAGGTGGCGATAAAACGATGATCCATTTATTTATGTTTTAACATTTCTCGATCATAATGATCCACAGAATGCAAAGGCAACAATAAGATGCCTGTTATGGAGCCACTAAATTGATTTCTATCGACTTGTATACCAATACATCTTAAAAATGGTATCGCGTTTCCGATTACAATATTTTATGAATTTAATAAAAAAACTACTATTTTTTACCGCGTCCAAAATGTTAATTTTTTAAAAATTCAAATTGAAACCTACGGCACTGATATTTCAGGTGGACGTGGTCTACACAACCCACAACCGTGAATGCATATCCCGCACAATGGACCTTCGGAACCCGAGCATCCACAAGATGTTGCTCATAAACCAGCGCTACGAACCTTGGCCTGAAATGCAGGACGTTCTTGATAAAATGACATCAGCGCAAAAGAGGGCGATAAAGCGCGCCGAGTCGTGTAGTCACCCCTAAAAATTCGAGACAATCTTTGCCTTTTTATGGGGTTAAAAAAAAAACAAAACAGAAATGCCTCTGCTAATAAGTGTACCTACATGAATAGAGATGTTATTATCAAATTGTCTCTAATCATGATAATGATGTTGGCTTTCAAATCGATATGCACAAAGCCATTAAAATAAGTCATTCGAAAACAAGCTTACATCCTGAAATGTACAAGGATTGAAATATAAAGCTATTAACGTGAATGGTAATATACAATATAAAACATACAAACGGAATAAAGCATATATACTCTGTTTGTATTATTTTCAGAGTATTAATTACAAAACTACTGTTTTATGTTTACTGTCTGGATATTGTCATTCGATATGAAATCATTTGTGGAAATAACGAGCGTGTTTTGTAAGACTTAGATATGCTAGCAAAATGTGACTTTAATACGAGTATATGCAACTTTCTCCTTATTCTGTCGTGAAAAGGAGTTTTTAAATTCAAGTAAATTATTCATGTATACAGTATAGTATATGTAGGAACACATAAAACTGGTTTTCCAATAAAACACGTTACAATTGAGAGTTATTTTATTGTCATTCACAAGTGCACTCTAACACACTACAGTCTACATTATTAAAATTCAGGATCTATACAAAAACGTCTTATTTTATGGGCTATTTTGCGGGTAGTTACTAACATGTGACGTGATAACAAAAATTAAACAGTAATATAGGTCTACAAACAAAACATCAAATTATCTATGTAGTATTGAAAATATTTATTGCAAACGAAGTAATAAAAATAACAAAATATCTACATCCCGATCATACATCTTATAATTACGGGTTTCATATATTCCTTTATATTTTTCTTATTCTTAGTAACGGCGTCTGCAAATCTTAGTTACAAATGTTCAGAGATAATGGTGAATTAAAAAAAAAAAAAAAAAAACAAATAAAAAAACGGCAACAAATGGATACAAAATTAAGAAAAACTGTTACATGCTCTGTAATCAGCTGGATTCATGGAACCGAGCATATATTTTCTGCGATTAAAGCGAACGGTTTGTTTTGATTATACAAGGCGTATTTAAAGCGTTGAAAAAACATATAGGCACACTAGGTGTTGCATTGGAATAGTTATTATAATGGAGAGAGCGATAAGTATGACACATGATATGACGACACAATGATCCTTCCAGCTGGATCACACGCGTAAGGCGACGCACATGTATAGAAGCGGCTTTCTGTCCGAATCCGGCCATCTTACCGAATGGTGTGACCATGTTAGTTCTTAGAACATTTTGTGAACAGTCTGTTAATTAAAATAATTTTTATAATGCCAGTATTATTGTTAAATACGTATATAATAATCTCTTTCGATTTGTTCCTAAGAAACTCAATAATTTTAAGCTCATTTAACAATTGGAATGATATTAAGGTTAACATGCAAGGCAAGAATAATTTTACTTATATAAATATGAAAAGAAGAGTTTGCTTATTTGAACGCTTGAATCTAAAGATCTAGTGGACCTATTACAAAAATTCTTTCACCAGCATAATGCTACATTTTTCTTTAGTCACAAAGGCTTATACTTTATTTGTTATGATGTTTTTATCCCAGGGCAGCCGGGGTAGAGTCCTGACAGAGTCTATGACTTGTGTCAGATAATTACATTTCTGTTTAATCTGCGACTATCCGGTCTGAATCGTTTTTAAAAAGGATGAAATAATAATAGTTATAGAGCAGACTGATGTGAATCATTATAACAAGGCCTTCGTAAGTAAATAATAGTAAAATATTAAAAAGCAATTTAAATTTAACAATACGATAAGAAAATATAATTGCATATTAGTATTTAAATTTGTTATTGTTAAAATTAAAATAAACGTGAATAAAAAACCCCAGGTTATAAGCGAAAAAGTACATAAATATTTTATTGCTAGCCAAATAATGCTTTCTCTCACTCACTCTCGAAGCATTTTATAAGGAAGAACGGAATAAATGTCAATTTGAATTTTAATTAAGTTTTAATAGCAATTCCTACGAATATAATACTGTTATCCTTTTACAAGTATGTTAAAATTTTTATTGGTCTTAACTCCAGTGTGAGAAAATAGTTTTTTTTATTAGTGATTATTTTCAATATTAATTTTTCATATACAAAGTTATTACATCGGTTTGTTCTTACTAATATAATAAATGCGAAATTGTGTATATTCAAACTACTTGACCGATTACGATGAGATTTAATATGTTGCAAAGTTGCGGTACATCTAGTTTCTAACATTGAATCATATAAAATAGTATAGAAAATCAAGTCTATAATACTACTTATTATCTTTGTTAATATTGAAAACTAAAATATCAAAATAAACAATGAAAGAAAAGAAAAATGAAGAAAGAAAAAAAAACATTTCTGTATTATTACGAGACGAAGAGTATTAAAATTAATATATAATATACATAGTATCTACTAGACATTCATATAAAATCGACAACGTTTTGTGCTTCCTTTCACAACCGTGCTAATTTAATCGTATCTTATGTAAATTTTAATTGATGGACCGTTTCAGACTCATAAAAAGAGCTGCTGAATTAACTCAACCACATAACATGGTCATTTTGGAATTTTAAAGTATTTTGACAAAAAAAAAGTGCAGTTGATTAAAACTGCATTTATGGGCACATCTAACAATAACAGCAAGTATACATGAGTACATGGCTCCGATACCCATCTATTAAGTAAATAAAAATGACGAATTTACGTGCATATTTACAAAAATAAAACATCTTTTTAGCGATATTACAAGATATGTAAATCTGGGACTAGATGGCGTGTGGAAAGTTCGAGAAAACTGTACGGCCATGTAAGTTACTTTGTAATGGTAAAAGTCAAAAACTTATTTCATCGCTTTTGAATCCGTTCGAAAACTACATTTCTAAATGACGTGGGCTTTATCATTTCATAATTCCCTAAAAAGGACCATAATACAAATATATAAGTGGGCGTCCTTTAAGGCATGCCCGTGCCACAAGCAACAGGTTACTGCCTATACTGTCTCTATCTAATCTCTCAATCAGAACTTTAATAAGAGTATTAAATATAATAAATAGTGTATTTACATTAAGTACCTTTAAATCACATTTCATAACATAAAGCTTACCAACTATGTACAAGGTTATAAAAAGCGGATCGTGGTTAATAGTTCAGTCTTAGTAAACCTGCTTGATAAGAAGACAAATCATTATAGCACTTTATACACTACTAGCGGTCCGCCCCGGCTTCGCCCGTGATATATGTGAAGCCTATTGCCTTCCTCAATAAATGGGCTATCTAACACTAAAAGAATTTTTCAAATCGGACCAGCAGTTTCTGAGATTAGTGCGTTCAACCAGAAGCATTATTTTACAATAAAACAATAATAAGCCGAAGAGGTCTTTTCTCAGGAACTGCAGGACCTATTTCCAAAATTCTTCTTTGGACATTTTGTGATCCACGAATGCTATATATGTACGAAGGACGAAGCCGGAGCGTAACGCTAGTATAATGATATTGGAAAGACAAAAGAAACGTACTTTTTAACAAGCACCAAATTATATAGTGATATTATTTACATTTCTCATGTGATCTTGATGACATACGATTTTAGAGGATTTTAGGACTAAGGCTCTTCCTACCATAACTAAAGTCTATAGTGAGCCATAGTTTTTATGTATATATATATAAGTGTAAAAAGTGCTATATACCATTTCTACGATAAAAACATTTAAAGAATAAAAGTTTTATAAACGTAGATTGATAAAATCAAAATTTTTCATGTTCAAAGGCAAATCACATGAACTACTGAGCTGTTTTTGTTTGTTTTGTTTTAAGTTTTTAAAAAGTAGCTTGTGTTTCGGTAGTAATTTAGTAGAATTACAACCAAATCGTTGATAAGAAGACTAAAGTAGCTTGTTAAAGAAATTATGATTAGTACGTAATTAATTGAATTAATTTATTTGTTAATCTGACAGGATCTGGACAACTCTGATTCCTTACTAATTTATAATCTACCATTATAAATAGTAACTACGTATTTTGCGCTTTTCCACTTTATTTGTCTTTTTCACGCTTATATATTAAAAACAGCTTCGTATATTTTTTTTATGTGAAAGTTTTCACCTGAATCAGTTTTCACAAAACTATTATATATAGAACTCCCTATCAACATCATCTTTTTAAGATTTACAACTCATCACCATTGTGAACTTTTAAATACATCTGTATAGTATTTCGTTTTAATATCGTATATCTACGAATTTTCAATAAGATTTTACGAACCGTGAACCGTGTTCGGTTCCAGAAAATTCGAGACTAAATATATTTTGGTTCTTCCCATTTCCCAGTCAAGGAAACATCATCGAGAACTTTCGTAGCGCATTTCGATCGACATTCTAGAACATTCCACTACTCCGTTCAATTGTGCGCAGCGCGTTTCCCCTGCATGTACCCCTCCCACCGTTTTGCCGTGTTGATCAAAATGGGGTCTGGATCGAGACCGGCCAACAAGTAGAGCTGGTTAACGTGGGTGGCGTGGTAATCCCACCTCGCTATGTTGGGGCTGACTCCGAGCGTGAAATGTCGCAGGTCGTAGAAGCTCCCGCTGCCCGTGTCGAAGATAGGCAGCAGGGTTTTGAGGGAGAGCATGCCATCGTCGAACATTTTCTTGGCGAGGGACGCAGAATTGTCCCCCTCTATGACGTGGAGGTCGTAGAGGCCGAGGAGGGTGTAGATGAAACCGTTGAGCACGAAGAGGGGAGGTTTTGTGGGGTACTCCTCGTACCTGGTGGTGGTATTTCTTTTTTAGTTATCAGAAATAAGAGAAATATAACGTAACAATAATTTTTCTAAATGTTAAAAAAAAAAAGATTGAACAAGGGTTACATTCAAATTAAATTAAACACTTTTAGTATATAAGAGTTCCGTATGACCCTGATACATGAAGGCTTGAATTTCCGAGATTTAAAAGCGTAGGTCAAGCGTAGATTCTCAATAGGTTACTTCTCAAAACACGAATACAAAAATGTATTTCTCCAAATCTTTTACACATTATCCTTGAAAATAAGTACCTCCCGCGTTTTACTTCTAATATTGCTCCTCAATAGTTATATTTTTAAGTGAACGTTAAATTTTTTTCTATTGATTCAATTAGATTTTTATTCAAGCACTTTTGAATCGGCATTACAAAGTTTTAACATTTACATAGTAGCATACTACATAGGTTTAAATTTAGCCCTCCCAAACTGTTGAATACTAGGAAGTCTATCGTAAAAGCGTTCATCCCAATACGTTCCAGAAGCTGATCGTCCTCACCACACATATCGGTCCATCCACATGGCCTTGACGCCCCCCGCGGCGCCGGGCACGTCCAGCAGCGCGAGCGCGCGCCGCGCGGCGCGCAGGTACGCCGCCTCGCCGCTGCGGTGGTACGCGCGCGCCAGCACCGAGATGCCGTGCCCTTGGCTCATGGCCGAGTGCCTGCAAGATGCGGGATGCGACCGTTATACTTGTGGCAATGTCGATGAAATGGGTCGTAATGGTAGTGAAGTTGATGATATCGATGATGATGGTGTAGATGATTGTGATAATGATGATATCGATGATGGTGAAGATGACGATAGTGTCAATGATGAGAATGCTTCGGCTCGTGATAGTAAATATGATGATAAATATAATTTATATGATATTTGTGATGATGAACGTGATGGCGATGACTATAGTGTTAATAGTGAAATCTATAGTGATGAAGGTAATTAAGGCGATGATGGTAATGTTGAAGGTGATGTCGATAATGACAGTGGCAGTATAGCATGAGCACCGACCAGCCCGGGCGCAGGTCGGGCACGCTCGGCGCGACGCGGCGGCGCGCGGGCACGGGCCAGCCGCCGCGCGCGCGCTGCTGCGCGACCAGCCAGCGCGCCGCCGCGAAGAAGTGCGCCATGTGCTCGCTGCCCGACACGCGCAGCCCGCCCGCGCGCCCGCTGCCCGACAGGTGCACGCTCCATATCTGCGGCAAATACATCACCTGATATTTCGACATTTTTGAAGTGAAACTTCTTTAGAATCGTTGTGATTTCAAACCTGATGCAACGGAAAAACGACAGGTAAGGGACACCAATACACAAATATATAAATGAATGAGAAAATTTTGAAAGAATAGAAAAAATTTGATCACGAGGCAGGATTCGAACCTGCGTATCTTGCTTAACCGTAGCAACGTTATAAAGCATTTCAATGCTATAAAACTAAAAATTAAATTTAACAAAGGCCGCGTTCCATCGATACAATATTGTAATCATTGAAATAATGTATCGTATTGGTTGTGATGGTTCTTAATCATCTCAATAGATGGCGCGGGGTGCCCCTTAGGCACATGAAAACCGAAAGAGTAGAATAAATTTGATTACTGTGGCAGGATCACGGGTGGCCGAGAGGCTAGGCGTTGCTACGGTTAAGCAAGATACGCAGGTTCGAATCCTGCCTCGTGATCAAATTTTTTCTATTCTTTAAAAATTTTCTCATTTATAAAGCATTTCAATGCTATAAAACTAAAAATTAAATATATAAATGAAGCCGGGAAAAAATGAGACAGAAATATACATACATACTATTTTATATTTTATATATATTCATCTCGTTCTTTTGTAGATTTACTGAAGTTTCACTACTATCGTGCGTGAATCGCACACACACCTTTTTTTTTATAACGTTCGGTAAACACTGTTTCATCTAAATACTTTACTAAACTAAATTTGGAATTTTCGCGGGTTACGTATATTCGAAATTCGATTTTTTTGTGGCGTTATGTTGGTACATATGTCTCTTATGCTCACAAGTACTTGTATATATATATATATATATATATATATATATATATATATATATATATATATATATATATATATATATATATATATATATATATATATATATATATATATATATATATATAATTGGAATCTCGGAATCGGCTCCAACGATTTTCATGAAATTTAGTATACAGGGGGTTTCGGGGGCGATAAATCGATCTAGCTAGGAATTTTTTTAGAAAATGTCATATTCGTGTTTTATTCGTGTTTTTTTTTTCCTGACATCTATTGGTGAATAATAATACTATTTTGCTTCGTAGATAGCTGGACAACTGAAATAATGTCATATTCGTGTTTTATTCGTGTTTTTTTTTTTCCTGACATCTATTGATGAATAATAATACTATTTTGCTTCGTAGCTAGCTGGACAAATGAAATAACACATAGGCACTTTTTATACCGATATTCCTACGGGATACGAACTTACGCGGTTTCAACCGCGGGTCACAGCTAGTGTTTATTTATTTGTTGACAGCAGCTTTTGCTTGCACGTGTTTTGGTTCGTCTTCGATTTTTACCTATTCAAAAAAATGGAACAAATAACTTTTTTACACCTCGTATATATAACTCAAAGGTCAGTCACCTTTGAGTACTGAGACTGACATAGTGATCTATCAACGCACAGCCCAAACCACTCGACGGATCGAGCTGAAGTTTGGCATGCAGATAGACGTTATGACGTAGACATCCGCGTAGAAAATATTTTGATAAATTCTACCCTCAAGGGGATAAATTAGGAGATCAAATTTTGTACCATGAAAATTAATAACGTCCGCGCGGTGATAGCTGCGGGCAACAGCTAGTGCAAAATATATCTACACTATTAAAGAGAAAGCTTTTGTGTGTTTGTATCGTTTTCACGCAAAATTCACTGGATCGATTTCAAAAATCCTTATCCGTTAGAATGCTGCTACTTTACTGAGTGACATATGCTTTGTATGTACCACGGGCGAAGCCGGGGCGAACAGCTAGTTAAATATACAAACGTACAAATATATTATAGTCAATTAAAATGATGACGAGTTTAAATCAAATTTTCACAATATTTCGTATACTTTATCTAAGAAGAAAACCAATCCTCACTCTAAACTTATTCCTAGGAGATTTCCGCTTGGGCCGGTCGAGCAGAGCCCAGCCCTTCTGCATGTCGATGATGAGGTCACGTGTCAGCCGCCGCCATTTGTATTCAACTCCGATGCCGTAGTATATGTGCTCGTCCTACGAAATAACGCTGGATAAATCATACAAAAATAATAACTATTTTAAGGAACACGCAAATAATATACATTTTTTTCCAATTTAAAAGAGGAGGTTTTTTTTGGGTGTTTTTTAGTTACCTCAGAATTTTAGATTGTGAGAATAAATTGTGATGATTCTTCTGTTATTTGATAGCTGGTCCTCCTTGCGGTCTCATTTAAAAGCGTTTAAACATTTTGTTAAAAATAATTATTTGAAAGTTAAACTGAGTTCGTTTTTATGTTGATTCTTAAATACGAAGATTTATGCTTATCACAAATAGCTTATATACGGATAACGGTGCAGCCAACTCGCGGTTTTCAGCTGTTTTGATATTTGGGACATAAAAAAAAATTAAATAGGTAAATTATAGGAAAATCTTCAAACAATTTTAAGCAGGAATAGGGAAATTATCGCTGTCACGTAGTTGATTACGACAGTGTTTCCGCAATCCAGTATAAAGGACGTGGAGGTGCAGCGCGTGGGGGTGGGGTTAATCGGATGAATCCACTCCTGACATAACCCACAGCTCCCGGATAAATTGCTATCTTAAGCAAGATTTCCCCACTTACAAAATAGCCCTGTAAATTAATATACAACAGACACAAGTAGCACTAGCCCACAAACCTGCGCATGTATCAGCTGCATACTCGTCACATAGTGCAAGTAGACCGTCTCCTTCTTATCCTTATTCTGCAACACGACCGTCATCGAGGAGTTCGGCTTCAGCAGCAGGTCCAAACTCAACACGAAGTCCTGGCTTATGTTCACCTTGCACCAGACCTGACTCCCTACTTGGTCCGTCGTCGCAAATCTAACAACATTCGCTTTCAACGAGTTATCATATTCTCTGGTGAACGTCGCATCCTTGCTGACAGTCCAACTGGCTAGATTCTTGTCCCCATCATCTATTATCCTCACTCGAGGCTCCGGTTCCGTCAAGTTCTTGCTGTAATGGGCGAGGCCGAATTGGGCTATCTGCGTTGGATAGAAGAAACCCCTTGGCTCCCATTGCGTAGACACCGGCACTCCATCTATACCGCTGATGCACTTCACCCGATCCCTGACTTCCACGTTATAGTTTTCGAAGGTGGTAAACGTGCCGCGGGGATCGTATTTCTTTTTCGGATGGTATATTTTGCTATAGCTGTGCGACCATTCGAACTTCTCGACGCCGTCTGTTGACGATATTTTGCCGTATACCTGGTAAATAAATACATTTATTACTACTTTCCAATTATGAAGCTATTTCGCGGAGTTATTTTATACAATATCGGTAGAAAACTGTGGATTATAACTCTCAAAATACATAGACACCAAGTCTCAATAAATTTTATTTTAATTTTATTACTCTAAACCAAAACATAGTTAGTTTTCAACGAACATAATATTCAGTGAATATCCGTGTAACATTATCGTGTCAACCAAGATATCTCGCATTGAAATAACGTCACCTTGAACATTGCACCAATTATTCATCCGCCACAAGTCAGAACCCACACGCCGGACAAACACTCCATTTCCAAAAGCATATTAGCCTAATCGGATTACGCTGTGCAATCTCGACATCAATTGGAGGGATTGGACATTATCCTAAATAACTTTAAAAGCATTGGCCGGCCCTGGGGGACGTAGGTGCATGTAGGTCGACGCGAATGCATTAGTAATACGAGGTATTTTGGCAACGTTGCCTTTGCTAATTAGGCGCAGATCTGTTGTACGGATAATCACTTTATTTTAGAAACGTTTTTGGGTCGTGACTTGCGGGAAAAAGTTATTAGCGCGCTAATTACACGTGGTGGAAACTATGCGATAAAAACTGCAAGATATGTTTGCGATGTCGCGCTGGTCATGAATTAGATTTTCTTTAATCTTTCATTAGATATTTTATTAGTCTTATAATGTTTTCCTTCAATTTAAGAAACACCAGATATATATTAATTTGCTTATTAAAATAATAGGAAAGTACAATGATACCTGTGTGAAAATGACAAGAATATTGTACACAATTCCTGGTAATATTGCCATTCACTTTATACTTTTTAGTCAATTTTTCTAGCAGAAAAGTTGCCTTTTGCTTATTAAATAGAACTAATATAAAACACACACCTCAAAGTACTTGCGGATGAAGGAGAACGGTAGATACACTTCATCGTGGTCCCGTCTGCAAGCCACCGAGTATTCCCCATTGATCACACATTCAAAGTCGTCATTGCTCCGTTCCACCAAACTGTTGCTGAGAGCTGAACCAACTGGTGAAAAAAGTATTTGTTTTTAGCATTGATAACTAATTTTTGTTATCAGGTAACAAAGCTGAAATAGACAGTCAAATGGAGAATCTCCTTCGCTTTTTTGGATGACCATTGAATGAGGTAGTCAGTAGTAAGTAGGAAAGTAGTAGGACTACTCTTATAATTCAAGAATAGCTCAATTGTTGGATGTATGTCTACTTGGATACAATTATAACTACAAATATTTGAAAATTTTACTAAAAAAGATCTATGTGGGCAGAGCGGAGGCAAGCAGTTATTGTTTAAGAATATGATTTTTTATATCTATAGAACAAGGATGGTTATTTTGTCCATATGCTTATTACATACTCGTTTTTATTGTGGGATTTGATTACACTTTGGCACAAATTGTGAATAAGTCAAGCTTGTAACAGGGGAGACACTTCCATAGGAGATTGGTGTGAAATAGAAGCATGCATATGTTTCCTTCCGTGAGTGGGGGCACCGGAGGTCCTTCTTTTCCCTTCTTATTACAATTCTTTAGTCGTTAAATAAGGCAGATGGTATGAAAATTAGAGATAAGAAGAAATTATTAAAAATTTCCTGAGCATCAAATTTGTAAACCTAATTTTTTATTTCTTTAATATTACTTGGTCTCCTCGCGAGATCGCCACAGCGGCTCCAGTACAGCATGATGAGCAGTGCGCCGGCGCACAGCGCCGCCAGCGCCACCCGCATGTTCAGCCGCAGCAGCATCATTGCCAATACCTGGTATACATAATTGACATTGACCATGATATTCACAATTACATCAGGTATATAATGAGGGAACCTCCACATTTTTTTAAATGTTGGTCAGATGCACTAAGTCCTCTGTTACAAAACTTTGTGGGATATGCGTGCATGTTTCTTTTTAAGTGATCTTTGTATAGAGTAGAGCCATCTTGTTGAGTGTTTATCACATGCATTGCATTGATAAATTTTAATTGCCATAAGTAGACCCAAATGGCAAATGTGTATCAAAAAGGTAAAATAACACCTAGGAAACTTTTTGAATATTTTGGGGATGTTTTATTTTAGTTTAATAATTTACTCGGAACAAAGCCTTGCTTATAATTCTTACTACAAAACTGGTTTAATGATTAAAAATAAATGTATATGATACTAGCTAGTAGTCTGAATAATATTATTAATTTATTGGCGACAATTCTCATATATAAATTATTGAATTGTTCCATTCTAACATAAATTACAACATTGCTCAAGCCATGTATGGGTATAATATGTAATATGTATGTTAACTTTAAATTCAAGCAAGTTAAACACTTCATATGGCAATAAAATTTCTTAGCATATCTTTGTACAATTTAAGATCTAAATATAAAGTCCTACACTTTAAAATTATCTTTGCCGATTTTATGGAGTATAACCGGCTTAATAAAGTGCATAAATATCTACACTCCTGTAGATATACAATATGTTCCACGATAAGCTCTGTGTAAATAAAAACATAACTATCCATGAAGTGCTGTTTAGTTTATCAGTAATGGATGCTTGAGCGTTATTCTCCAAATTATAGGCTGTGGTCGAATTGTAAAACAAATTAAAGGATAATTAAAATCATGCTTTGCTTCTATTATCACGTACAAAATGTTTTTAAGTATGCTTACTTTTCGCACAGCGGTCCATTCGTTTAAACTTAAATTAAATGGACGCTTCTTTCATATTTAAGATATAGCCTGCATTTCATATTAACACTATAAATTATTAACATAGCACAGTAGTCTTAACTTTCACACGGCTTTTCACTTGAATAATTTCACATTTAAAAATGTAATCACTGAGGCACTTTGCGTGTTCATCTCGCTTGATATGACAATTCACAATTGACAAACGACAATTGGGCAAATGGGAATTGCTATTCAAGTTGACAGTTGACGTTTGACAATGAATGACGTTTACGTTTATTAACTGTTTATAGCGCTGCCTGGATTTATTTTATGACAAAATCTTTGCTTTAGTCTTTGGTATGCTGTATTTTTTTTTAGTTTCACTTCATTACTTTAGTTTGACTATTCGCTAAAATATGCTACTACTGAAATGCTAATAAACAATTTTTTAAGATAATCTTATGGTTTTAAAACAGAAGTGGTTCAGTGTTTGTGAAATTTAATTCTCCGTTTTTAAAATAAATATGCCTTTGTTACAATTTGTTACAGAGGTATGAAATGAAAATAAAAATGGCTTCGGATCAATTCTAATACGCTTAGGTGTAACAGGATTACTACGTGTTATGATCCATGTGACCTTCACATACACGCGTGGCGAAGTAACGCCTTAATTTAAAGAATTTTTATTTTTGTGTTTATAATATTGTTAGAAAATGAAAGCAAGACGGTTTTTAATTCATTGAAAACAAGGTTCAGTTTTAGAAGTATCGATTTTAATTAAAAAAAGCCATTTAAAACGGTTTTTTTTTGTTTTAAATTTGAATTCAAATTAATTATAGAACCGATCAGAATTTGCCAAAAAATATTCATATACATCCAAATACATCTCATTAGTAAGTCCATAATTAAAAATTATTAAATAAATAAAAGAAGATTAAATACTGATAGAATAGTCCAAGAAAATGGGTAGGGTAAATGCGAATTTGAGATTAAAACTTGAATTTTTGATATAATTTACTTTGAG